>NW_024093660.1:0-11689 GCF_014356525.2 Nilaparvata lugens | reverse complement strand
TGTGTTTTAATAAATTTGAATTGAATTGAAAGGTAATAGTTATTTGTGCAACTAGTGCGCAAAGGGACAGTTTGCTGCACCGAAAGAAACGTTTACGCACGAGCCGTAGGCGAGGTTGGTTTCTTGAGTGCAGCAATGAATTATTTCACATTAAATTTTTTCCTACAGTTACCATTGAATATGAAAAGTGGGTAATTATGGGTAAATTCCTGAAATCCATCGAATGTTTTTCTGTGTAATTTTATTATTAATAAAAACCTTAATTTATTAAAAATTGAATAATAATATTTGTTTTTTTAATTTTATAATGATTAGTAATTCAATTGAAAATTTATCTGACTGCTTGAGGGGGTTTATCTTATGTAGCATTGAAATGACTGTAATAATCACATAATGGCAAGGCAATGCTGTTCTCCACTGCCATTATAACGTGGGCCTCACTATGAGTATTACCAACTTAATTTTGATTTTGTTTCACTGGTGCTCCATATAACCTACTAACAATTTTGCGTTGTCATGCTGCAAATCTGGAGTACGCAAAGTACTCACTTTGCGCACTCGTGCGGAAAAGTGATTCTTTGCGGCCTGCAATCAGTGCAGAAATGGTCACTTTTCAAGGTATCTGTAGGAAAATTAAATTTTAACTCAATAAATTTTCAGACCACTATCACCATCGGAAGTGAAAGTGTTGGAGCGTAATGTGGGTGACCTGCTGGCCTTCATACGTCGACTAACGTCCAACCCAGTGATGCTCGGCAACTGGCCCAGGAGCGCTGGATCAGCTGCTGTTGACTCTGGTCGGAGTCGGCTCCGACTCGCTGCCTCGACTCGAGTCACTCCGCTCCCAGCTGCTGGCGATCGACTCGCTGACTCGAGTCCTGCCCCACACGCTGCTCGAGTCAGACTCTTCCGAGAAGGTGCCGGCACCCTGATGCAGTTGCTGGCTGCCAACATGTGGCAGATTCCCCACGCGCTCGCCGAGCGAAACGCCCTGCAGCGCGAGGCTGAGCTCGACTCGCAAATGGAACGCTTGACTGGTGCAGGTAAACCTAAGCATATATAGTGAGGTCCACGTTATAATGACAGTATTTGATCAACTTTGGTTTTGCTATCCTTGTCTATCATTCGACAAAGCCGGTGGTACTATTCTTTTATAGGTCCACAACGATGCCATTATGTTTTTTACAGTGTAGAAATATAATTAATTAATGCAGAGAATCGGCATCGCTATTCTTCTATCTTTATCCACTGCCATTATAACGTGGACCTCACTATAGATTGGTGTGTATCTTTGGTTAGCTAAAGTGAGATCCATGTTATTTGATTAGCATCTACAAGTCCCGTAGCTTTTCCTCGGTGACTTTGAATCAATCAACTATAGTGTTATCTCGGGCCACTCCCGTGTTTCGGATGGACACGTTAAGCCGTCGGTCCCGGCTGCCTAAAAGCAGTCGTTAGGTCATGTCAGAGGCCCTGAAATTGATCAGTTGCGACCTGAAAACTCTGACACCAGACCTGAGCCAGCCAGGTCCACTCGATATTATTATTATTATAACTATAGTGAGGTCCACGTTATAATGGCAGTGAAGAAAGATAGGAGAAAAACGTTGCCAAGTCTCTCCATTTTGCCACTGAGTGTACACAGCTGTTACTCAATTCATCCCATTAAATTTGATCTAATAATAATTATCATTTCCTTGATAAAATAATCAATTTAATGTCACATTAATCAAGAATATATATTTTTTCATAATTTGATTCAAAAATTTGCTCCCATAACTGAGATCAGATTTTTATTTTTATACAAACCTGAAATGGCGGCTAATTTAAAAAGCTGTGATACACCAATCTGAATTTCAAAACAACAGAAATTAAGTTATTTGGTAGGTATTTTATTCCAATTTCTTTCAAAAATTATAGAAAGCTAGAAATCCTTTTTAAAATAAGTAATTTCATTGGAAGTAATTCTGAAATAATCTTTCAATTATTATTTATACCGGTACGAGTAGGTCTAACCTAAACGTGTAGGCTAACTGAAGCATGGATAAAGTCTAGGATGGTTAGTTATCAACTTTTAAAATGTCATTTCAAGTATTTTTATTTGTGTTTCTCATACGGTAATGTCTAAAAATTATTACATTGTTTCAATAATACATTTTAAACCAATTATACGTGTTGTATATCCATACTTTTTCACTGTCAAAATTAAACTTTGAAATTTGAAGTGAAAAATACACTTACTTTTGTAGTGACGATCGTTTCGACCTGTTGTTGGTCATCATTAGACTGTGGGATTTACTCAGATGACAAGGCTTTGTGTGGTAAGGGATGAAGGTGGTGGAATAGGTTGTGGTGGGGGTTGGGTTGGTGGATACTTAGGCAGTAATTTTGAACTGTGGACTATTTTGTCAAAGAGTGTGTGGGAAGAGAAATTTACTTGATCATTTAGGAGACTGTTGGGAACTGTTCTGTGTGGTGTAAATTTCGTATTGTTCCAATACATTGAGTTTTCTGCTTTTTTGTGAGATATGAAGGATTTCAAGAATGGTGGTATGTGTGGTTGTTGATATAATATGGTTTATAATATGAGTTTCCCAACAGTCTCCTAAATGATCAAGTAATTTCTCTTCCCACATACTCTATGACAAAATAGTCCACAGTTCAAAATTACTGCCTAAGTATCCACCAACCCAACCCACCACAACCTATTCCACAACGAATAATGATGAAAACAACGAAATATTTGACATCATTGAAAATACAAGATGGCGGTCATTATTGACAGAAATTTTTATATCGCTTATTATTCAGTTATTGTGAGAGATATCGGATTGGTTTCACCACCAAAGTGTTTTAGAATTAACTAAACAATGTTGTTCGAGAGAATCATCTCATTTCGACCACTCTTTCCATTATATATTCAACTTCAGAAACTTGTAACATACATTTTTCAAGGACAATAATTCACTTTCCACTCTGTATATGTATTCGCAGAACAAACACTAGTATTATTGGCATAGTGTTGTAGAATATTTCCAAAGCTTCAAAATGACATCTGGTTGGAGGCTGTAAGTTGATATTTACGGCTGGAGCGTCATTGGAAAAAAGGTAAAAAGTACTGTTTGCAGCGGAAAACACGCTTTTCCACCAAATGCCAATCCCAACAATTAGAAAACCGTGTAGCTCATGACTCCTTGAAGGTACAGACTTGGGAATGGTATCAATCTCTTTATAATGATGTGTAGAAAGAGATTATCCATTGAATGTATAGTATATTTCGCACCTAGAGCTGAAAATGAGATTTTCCGGCTCGAAATCGGTTTTCAAGTCCGAGGCCGTAGGCGAAATCATTCATTGCCGGAAAAAATTTTTGCCCGTGGTGCGAACGCTATTTTCGCCACACACAAAAATAAACAATACATATATGAGAATAGTTGTTTACTAAGCATTCCGAAAGCTGAAGTGGAAGGTGATAGCTCTAGCAAATCTGAGGTAATCTGAATATCAGGAAATTGTCCAAGTATTTTTATTTTTCATTCTGATTTGTCTAAATAACCTAAAAGATGATGTTCAATTATGTGGGGTTTGAGTTTATACTTTTTTATTCTTTCAAATGACAATAAGATGATATTATTATAAATGTTTTAATTATTGAATAATGAACACAATAATGAAAAGTTTTTTGATAAGCTGTTTTTTGATCACCTTTCTTAGTTCCATGTTAGCGGCTGGAAAGGGTACTCTTTCCGCCTAGGCCGGAAGAACCTGTTCTGACGTCAGACGAGAGTCGTCTGCAAACATTGTCTTTCAGATCTACGTAGGGACAGGAAAACAGCTGCTTTTTGTGCATGGGGAGTGGCCGTAGTCGAGTGGATCAGATGCTGGCTTCATGATTCAGAGGCCCGGGTTCAATCCCGGCCCGGGGAAGATATTTATCTCGGGCCACTCCCGTGTTTCGGATGGACACGTTAAGCCGTCGGTCCCGGCTGCCTAAAAAGCAGTCGTTAGGTCATGTCAGAGGCCCTGAAATTGATCAGTTGCGACCTGAAAACTCTGACACCAGACCTGAGCCAGCCAGGTCACTCGAATTATTATTATTATTCTCTTTTCACGCAGTTGCGGATAGCTTATGCGAAGAGGGGCAAATTTATGCAACCTCTTGGCATTATTTTCTATTATTGATGGAGTATTTTACCAATATGTTGGAGCGTTTGGCGTACTATGCGAGCTGTATCAAGCAGAACAGACTTCTGCATTTTCCCTACCAGAGTTTCTGAGACATCAATAGCCTTACAGCTCTCCACTGTTGAATTAAGAACCAGACCATTCACAGATATTATGATTGGGATTATTCTAACATTATTGAGCCCATACATATCTTTGAGCTCAAATGCTAGCTCTTGATACTTCCTCAATTCTCACCTCTTGTTCTTTGACAATTTTCATCTGCTGGTATGGCTACATCAATTATCAAGGCTTCTTTTTGATTCATGTTCAACATTAGGATGTCAGGCTTGTTATGAATGACTTGCCTGTCAGTGATCATTTGAACATCCCAATAGATCTTAATCTGGTTTCTCTCAATAAATGCAGGAGGAGAGTAAGAATAGTATGGGGGCATTTCTTCAAAGAAGTCAAATTCCTGCTGCAATTTCAGGTGCACTATTTTTGCAACATTATTATGTCGCCTCAAATACTCTTTTGGTGCCAATATTGAGCAGCCTGAAACTATGTGCTGAATACTTTCTACTGCAGCGTTACAAAGCCTGCATTTATCACTTATGCTCAGATCTCTGATGATATGTCTTCTATAGGCATTGGTAGCGACAACCTGATCCTGCATAGCAATTATAAAGCCTTCTGTTTCTGGGAAAGACTTCCATCTGTCAGCCACCTGCTTGAAAGGTCATGATTATTATGATCAGAGTTCAGATGCTTACAGTAGCGCCCATGCAGTTCCCTCTGTTGCCATTCTGCCTTGTAATCATGCACTGTCAAGGGCTCTCGACCATAGGATTCCTCAGGTTAAGTGCAGTATAATTTTTCCAGTCGGCACACTTCCCTGAGGAGATTTGTGTTAGCAGAATGAAATACTCTCTTAGTCTTTTCTCTTGTTTTGCACACAGATCTGAAACCTGGACAAGCCCCTGCCACCCAGCTTCCTTGGCATATATAGACGACTCATCGATGATCTTGGGTGATGCACCTGTTTTCGTCATTTGAGTCCTCACAAGCCTGTCCATTTGTTCCAGACGAGTGTCAGACCACTTCAGAACACCAAAACTGTAGGTCAGAGATGGAATAACCCAAGAGTTTATTGCCTTAATCAGATGCTTTGAAGGCAATTAGATTTCATGACTTTACTTAGTCTTCTCTTAAATTCAATTTCCAAGCGGCTGAACACTTCAACACGGGAGATTTTCAAATGCTGGTGGAGTCCCAAGTATTTATATGTCTGTCCTATTTGCAACTGCCCTATTTCATTTTCAGTGTCAACATCCCTTCTGCTGTATTTACTACTTTACCTTTCTTCACATGCAGTACTGCACACTTCTCCAATCCTAATTTCATTTTGATACTCTGGCTGAAAGTAGTGACCAGCTGAAGCAAATTCTCAAGCTGCTCTGGTGACTTGGCATAAAGTTTCAGGTCATCCATATAGAAACTGTGTGATACTGTAAGCTCTCTTGAAACATTGAGCTTATATCCATATGGGGAATTTCTTAGCAACAAACTAAGAGGATTTAAGGCCAGGAGAACCAGAGAGGGCTCAGACTGTCACCCTGGTAAATTCCTCTGACAACCTTGATAGCACCTGTTTGAAATTGATCCCCTCCATCCCCAATACACAGCCTGACACTCCACTCAGTCATGGCTAGCTTCAAAAAGTTGACAAATTATTATTATTATTATTATTATTATTATTATTATAATTATTATTATTTGTTAATAATAAATTATTATTAACAATAATAAGAAATTATTATTATTATTATTATTATTATGTGCAGTTTGTGGCGAAAACACCTTTTTTCCACCAAATGCAATCTCAACAATTAGAAAACCGTGTAGCTCATGACTCCTTGAAGGTACAGACTTGGGAATGGTATCAATCTCTTTATAATGATCTGTAGAAAGAGATTATCCATTGAATGTAAAAATAACATAAATGTGTGTTGGTTGCAGGAATGAGTGCCATGATTTGATACTGAAAGACGATAATGTGCCAATCTATGACACAAGTTTCGACGTGAACAAGGTCTGTGTTGCACTGTCGAGAATGAACACACCCTTTGCACGGCAATGGTGGCAGAGGATTTGGTCTCGGAAGTACTCCTTTTACTAGCGGTGAGCCCTACTTTCAAAGTACTACTACTAGTGATCAATGCTATTTAACCTTCCGGCAGTCGCGCTGTTGTAAAAAGTACAACAGTGTCAGTTTTTTTGCTGCACAAAACTATTGAATGGGTTGGTGTCAGTGAATGACTCACCTTTGCATTCCATAACTTTCCCCCCATCACTCCACTGAGTTGCAGTATCAACCGAGCAATGGTTCAGTCTTTAGGTGCCATTGGTCGCCACAGTGCATAAGATAGGGAAAGACTGTATACGGGGACTGTAAACTGTAAACGAACCAATAACACAGAATTGATGGCTTTGCTTGATGTACCTCAATGGGTTATAAAATTGTAATCATCCAAATGTTCATAGGCGTAAAATAATCCAAGAAGATGGAAATAGTTATTTTCCTACAGATACCTTGAAAAGTGACCATTTCTGCACTGATTGCAGGCCGCAAAGAATCACTTTTCCGCACTAGTGCGCAAAGTGAGTACTTTGCGTACTCCAGATTTGCAGCATGACAATGCAAAATAGTTGGAAGGTTAATGGAGCACCAGTGCAGCAAAATCAAAATTAAGTTGGTAACTGCACTCATAGTGAGGCCCACGTTATAATGGCAGTGGAGAACAGCGTTGCCATGCCATTATGTGCCTTGATTAAAGTCATTTCAATGCTTGCATAACATAAACCCCCTTCAAGCAGTAGATGAATTTTCAATTGAATTACTAATCTTTATAATTCAATTATTAATATTATTCAATTTTAAATAAATTAAGGTTTTTATCAATAATAAAATTTCACAGAATACATTTGATGGATTTCAGGAATTTTACCCATAATTACCCACTTTTTATATTCAATGGTAACTGTAGGAAAATTTAATGTGAAATACGTGCGCAAAGTTCGTTTGCTGCACTCAAGAAACCATTCCGCCTTCGCCTACGGCTCGGGCGTAAACGTTTCTTTTCGGTGCAGTAAACTGTCACTTTGCGCACTAGTTGCACAAATACTATTGTTCTAATAACTATTGGACTATTGTTCTAATACCTAAATAACTATTGTGCAACTAGTGCGCAAAGTGACAGTTTGCTGCACCGAAAGAAACGTTTACGCACGAGCCGTAGGCGAGGGCGGAATGGTTTCTTGAGTGCAGCAGAGGAACTTTGCTCACGTATTTCACTTTAAATTTTTCCCACAGTTACCATTGAATATGAGAAGTGGTTGATTTGGGTAAAATGAGGGCTGAAATCCATCAAATGTTTGTCTGTATATTTTGTTATTAATATCAACTTTAATTTATTTTAAACTTTATAATCCAATTGAAAATTGATACTCGATAATTTATTCAAATTACAAATTAAATTAATCCAATTATTTGAATAAATCTTAATTTATAAATAATTTTTCAACCAATCAATTTATGAATGAAAAAAATTATTGAAATAATGAATGATTAATAATATTCAAATGTATAATTTAATGAGTTCTCATTTTATTTCATTTCAAAAATCAGAAAAATTAACATAGAAAAAATTTGCATTCAAAATACACGCCAACAATGTCAACAGCTGATAGGGATGGCTGCAAGATAATACGCAAGTATTAAGAGTACGCAAAGTAATACTTTGCGCACTAGAGCGAAAAGTGATCTTTGCGTTCTGTAATCATGCAGGAATGGTCACTTTTCAAGTAACTGTAGAAAAAGTAATTATACATTCAAATCAAATCAATTTATTGCCATTCTTTTTTTACAAACAAGTGAAACAAAACATTCTTATAATGTTATAACTATTATAATCTTAACTAATTTAAAAACATATTCAACGATGTTTTATTTTATATTGAATAATGGGCTCTCCCAGAAAAGCTAATGCTTGAGCTCTGGAGAGAGTTTCAAAATGTTAAGGTAATTATGATGGATGTCTAAGACAATTTAATTAGTACCAGAAGAGACAATATGCAATACAAACACTAGAATATAATGTATGTACAATATAACAATGTAAGCACTAGAACAAAAGTCAATTATCTTCTGAAATCTCAAGTCCGAGTAACTTTCCTACATACCACTCTCTTATTTCAAATTAAACACTTAGTAATTCTATTAGAATAAATTTTTCAGGTAGACCATTTATTATTCTATGGCAATAGAAGGACAATTGGTGTTTGCAAGAATAAATAGTGCAATTAATTAATATGTTTTGACAGTAAACAGAGTACATAACACTTGAAAAATTGGATGTTGTACAAAATACAACACGCGACTGCTCGTGTGATTGAGTAGGGCGCGACTGCCGGAAGGTTGATATTGTAATGTTTGTTGGGGAGGAGGCTTGACGAGTGTGTTTTGTGTTTAGATGCTACCAGTGGACATTCCAAATAGCGAAGGAGCAGCAGGGTACGAAGCACATGTGTCGGCATTCAGTCTGGCCGGTAAAGGACTACTGTCATCGGCCACTGAGGTATTTACCATATCAATTGGTAATTCAAATCAAATTCCATTAACTCTATTATGTTCTCGACTTTTTTGAGTCCAGGACTTTAAAGCAGTAAACATGAGGGAAATTCACAATATTTTGCTGTTATTGACCAAGCGAATGAGGTCTAAGATTCAGTCGACGGTTTGGCATTTCTCTTATGTTTAAATGTTTTGAGTTTTAAATTGTTTCTCTTCAAATTCATTTCATCATTATAAATCTTTATTCATGATAACTGTAAGCTTCTTCTTGATGGATACGAATGGGATTCATTTGCCACAATTGATGTTCATTGCGTTCAAACCTGCCGTAATATGTAGATGTAACACACATGTAATATAATCAAAATTCAATTGAATGTTCATTATCTCATATAATTCTAAAATGCTTCAGATCATAGCTTTATGAAACTCATTGAGTAGTTAGCTATATTGATAATTATTATACGCTAGAATCTCAGTCTGCATATAATGCGATCTACATAATTTAAGAAATCTTATATGATCTGAATTTTTATAATAAGAAAAATGAAACTTATTCAATTGAAATCAATGAACTGGTTTTACATTTATAATCAGGATGGATTTCCCTAATGTATTCTATTCTATTCTAAATGTTTTTATGTTGCGCTTTACGGCGAAACGCGGTTATAGATTTTCATGAAATTAGACAGGTATGTTCCTTTTTTAATTGAGCGTCGACGTTTATACAGGTTTTTTTGGAAATTTGCATTTCAAGGATAATATAAAAGGAAAAAGGAGCCTCCTTCATACGCCATATTGAAGTAAAAATCAGGCTATAGAATTATTCATCATAATCATCTGACAAGTGATTACACAGATGTGTTAGAAGCCAGTCTATTGCTGTATCTCCATAAGGTCTATAGTTTCATCATGTACTTGTGGTTGAGATTACTGCGTGAGGTCTACTGTTCACAGAACTACTAGTACCCTTATATTGGCGTATGAGGAGGCTCCTTTTTCCTTTTATATTATCCTTGAATAGCAAAATTTCTAAAAACATTGTATATACGTCGATGCGCAATTTAAAAAGGAACATACCTGTCATATTTCATGAAAATCTATTACCACGTTTCGCCGTAAATGCGCAAAATAAACATTTAGGACCGTTTCCGAGCTCCGGATCTATAAGTTCTGGACTTACAGAGTCCAGGACTGAAATAAGCTCTCGGGTGTAAATCCACTTTCTGAGTGAGGGTTTTATCTTCTAAACACCGGGGTCTATTGAGTCTCGACTTATATTTGAGTCCAGGACTTTAATGTAGTAAACATGAGGGAAATTCACAATATTTTGCTGTTGTATTGTTGGCATCATAGCAAAACGAAAACAGCTGATTGCAGCGGATAATTCAAATGAGCATGCTCTCCAAACTATTTTGTGAAAATACGTTTTGATTTCTTTGTAGGCCTATTACTTTTATAACCTAACCTTTTAAAAGATGAATAAATACACATTTCATTTTACGTTATGCTATTATAGATCATTGATCCCAACCAGTGATTTTGGAATAAAAATTCCATTTGGCTATTGAGTTTGAAAACGTATTTGTTTTGAAAAAAAAAACTGGAATAATAATTTATTATTGTTACAATATCAAATGTTGAATATGACATTGATTGATAACATTCATATTGGAATATTAATTCCAAGGCAAAGCATGTATTATTTTTCTTAAACATTTTTAGGTTATGTCACATTCGTAAAATAAGGTTAGTTTTTTACGCATAATATTCTGATACAATTTTATTGCAAAATAAACTTGCAAACTATAAATTATGAATTTAGATGAACTAATCTAAATAATTTACGTATTCCATGACATCTATTTTGCTTTTTATCTACTTCAAAACAATAACAGAATTGTTTTTTTTCTCAGTTAAGTCTAGAACTTAAATTTAAACCCTACTCCAGTCGAGGGTTTAAATTACGCTGTTTTAAGTTCTGGACTTAACGATTTTTCATGAATCCTCGACTCGGAAAGAGGCGAGAATCTAATTCAAGTCCTGGACTTATAAGTATTTCACTCAGAAAGCGAAATTGTAAACTCCAGGGTCTAACGTGATCTCTAAACTCCAGAGTCTATTCAAGTCCTCAACTACGTTAATGCCCGGGTTCGGAAAGCCAATTTTCTGACTCCAGCTGTTTAAAGTCTAGGACTTAGCTGAATCCCGAGCTCGGAAACCGGCCCTTAAACATTTAAGCATTAAGAGAAATGCCAAACCGTCGACTTGAATCTTAGACCTCACTTCGCTCGGTCAAGTATACATAAAATTTCCTGTGATTTGTCTTGATTCGTCTGAGTATTCCATATGATGATGTGATTCATCTTATTAATTTATTATATTATTCCATTTATCTTTATCTATTCATTTATCTGATGATGTGATGATTCTGTGATTTATCTGATCATTTCGTGTTGCTCTCTGTCGCTCTCTCTCTCCAATTGGTAGAGAGTTAGTGGGGAGGATATTTTTAATATTCTTCCCAAAGAATGGACATTGATATGTCCAAAGCTCCGCCAATTTATGTAGATGCATTACAATATAATTATCTATAGTTTTATATTACAAATTGCTTTTTTCATATCATATACAGTTCAATATTATTTTCTTAGTCTATATTATGTAATTCATCTATAATTTTGCTGTATTGTAAGCTATTGTATATAAGTGTATAAGCCAGTATATATTGTAATCTACATAAATGAAGTACTTAATCAATCAATCATCATTTCGTGATAATGTTGCTGTGATTTGTGTTGAATAGTCTGTGATGTGTGGTAGGACATGTGGTTGTACCGCGCCTACAGTGGCAACCTGTACACGGCGGGGAGTGGCGACCAGTCTGCC
>NW_024093659.1:0-11687 GCF_014356525.2 Nilaparvata lugens | reverse complement strand
GAACCGAATGTGCAACAAATTAATCTACTTTCAGCTTGAAAATTTTCAACTTATCAGGAGTATAGTATCTCAGGTGGGCCCACCCTTTTATTTTTTTTTTGTTCACGTGATCTGATGATATTCATTCCATTATCAAGTATTTAGATTATAAAGAGTGATGAAACAAGATAAACGCAAGAAAATCTATGAAAAGAATTTTGAATCTTCATTTCCACAAAATAAGGATAAGATGAAGTAGTCGGACACATAATATATTATGAAACTTCGTTGAAAAACATCAATATCTGAAACTAGAGTTATCAAATTGTGTTACCTCTGACTCGTATGGAGAAGGCACAATTCAAATTAATATAATACATTCTGTGAGCAAACAACAAAATCGTGATTTTTATCATGAGCATGGTTAAATCAAGAAAATTGTAATATTTTTTAAGTGTATTTGAAAGTGAAAATCTATATACAGCGCATGTCAAAACAATAGAAAAAATTAATTGTTTCGAGCGCCATAGTGTAAATGAGATGCAATGTAGACAGCAGTATTATTCTGTTTACTATGGTGAAGGGAGTCAGCCGCGTCGGCTGTTTCCCCTTCCACAGCGTCAACTTGAATCGAAAATACATAACAATATACATCAATGAATTCGCAATGAATGTGGCTACAATAATTATTCGTTACATTGTTCTTTAAAATTACTTGCTTCGAAATTAATCGGAGAAAACAAAAAAATCAAATCGAAAAAACCCTAAATTTTTACATTATATTATTTTATCAAGGAAACTGTTCGATTTATTGAGGAAATGAATCTGACTAATATTGTAGTCCTTAATTCAACGAATCGAATGACATATGATAGATTTTTCTCTGATTAATGGTTACAGAGATAATTGATTTCCAGTTTGCTGTTTACTATGGCTAAGAGAGTCAACCGCGCCGTTCCGCGTCGACTGTTTCCCCTTCCACGGCGTCAAATAGAATCGCAAATACATGAAAATATACATCAATGGATTTGAAATAAGTGTGGCTACATTAATTATCTGGCTCATTTTTCTTTAAAACTACTTGCCTCCAAGTTAATCGGAGAAAACAAAAAAATCAAATCGCAAACCCCCTAAATTTTTACATATATATTATTTTATCAAGAAAACTGTTAATTTTATTGAAAAAATGATATAACTATTAGTGTAGTCCATAATATAAGGAATTGAATGGCATATAATAGAACTGTTTCCGATCAATGAGTACAGAGATAATTGATTTTCCGTGATTACCTGCATTTTTCAACTTTGAGGGGGGCTAGGGGGGAAAGCTCCAAGGGGATTTCTTGGGACTTTTGGGAGAATGACCCTCTGGGAGGGTTCTATCGATGGTGAAAGATTCAGCTTTTATTTAATTTTCGGATCGAAAAAACCTTTATTGACTGGGCTATTTGTAGCTTGGACAGAGAGGTGAGTGGAGCAGTGGAGTAAGCATGCTGCGCACAATAATTGGATGCTGACACAAAAGTAGGGAGAATGCTCAATGCTGTTCGGTAGTGGGAGCGTACTATCAAAATACTAGTAGTTCTGTAAAAAGTAGATCTCACGCAGTTTTCTCATCCACAAGTATCTGGTGTCACCTGTTCACCGGCTTCTCCAGACATCTGTGTAATGCATGCAATGAATAATCCACTTGTCAGCTGATTGATTATGAATAATTCTATAGCCTGATTAATCCTATCTTCAGAGTAGATGATATACACAGTGAGTGTATGGGAACCCTTTGATAAGATGAAGTTTGTTGTATATATAAAACTGTAACTTTCAGGATAAGTTATTGGTCGAATACACGACCTTTTTGATTGATTGAAGTTTTAGTTTTTACATGAAACTTCAATCAGCCGCCATTTTGGATACAAGTATCATAGAGCATTATTATTGATGTCATATTCTTTGTTTCAAAGATGCTTCTAAAATGATTTACGACACGATGGGTGCTTAGAAAGTTACAGTATTATATCTACAAAAGTCTTCATCTTATTGAAGAATTCCCATACATATGTCTCTATCAGTCTGTAGTCTATATATCAGAGTATAGAAAAATCCCTTTTCCCTTCATATTATCCTTAAAATCAGAAATTTAGAAAAAACCTCGTGTATACATCGACGCACAGTTGAATAAGGTATATCCTACCAAATCTCATAGAATTCTATCAACAAAATTGGCCGTGAATGCGTTACATACATACTAGACAGACGAAAAAGAGTCCGAGTTAAAACATAGACCTTACTGCGTTCGGTCAATTAATTAATTCAATTTATAATCAGCTATGGACACCGTTGATAAGCCATTTGTCAAAATCTATTTCAAAAGAAACTAGTAGTTCTGTGAACAGTAGACCTCGCAGAGAAAAGTCGGGAGAAAATAATATGCTACTTCGAGTTATCAATTGCATACCTCATCGCTTGCAATCAATAATCCACTCGACAGCTGATTTATGATGAATAATTCAGAAGTCTGATTTTAACGGTAATATTGGCGTTCGAAGGAGACTCCTTTTCCTTTCCAATATCCTTATATAGAATGCAAAATTTCAAAAAAACTTATGTATATGTCGACGCAAAATTCAAAAAGGGACATGCCTGTCAAATTTCATGAAAAACCTATTGCTGCGTTTCGCTGTAAATGCGGAGCTTAGAACCATAAATATAAACAAAAATATAAACATAAAGAGAAATGCAGAGCCGTCGACTTATATCTTGGACCTCACTTCGCACGGTCAATTATGGATGAATTGATTTATCAGTCCATTCAAATTGTTCAATGAGCTCATAAACCTATAGTCAAAAGGAAACTACTCCAAGAAAATATACGTTTGTATAGTGAGGATCACGTTAAAATGGCAGATGGATTGACATTTTATAGATAGACCGATAATAATAAAGAGAATAACTGGCTTATACACGTACGGGATAGTAAATTCACAAATGACGCATCATCACGTCTCAACTACTGGAATGAATAACTTGAAATTTGGCCTATCTTTATTTGAGATTCTTTATTCACTGAGGATGATTATAGACCTAATTTCAATTCTTCAAGATCTCAGTAAGTCCAGTTTGTCAAGTTTTCAATCAGACTCTTGCGGAGCATGGGTTACCTGCTAGTTGCGAAATATATTACTTTTTGGAAAATCTGGTGTGGCGAAGTCACACAACTTTCCTTGCCGTTAAGAAAATTGATCACCTGACGCTAGTGTTCACGCGCTATTGTTCTCAAGTCTACTATTCGCAGATCAGAGCCAGCTGGTGACAGGACAATAACGCTGGAGATACACGAGGTCTGCTATCTCTTAATAGTGATTGATCCAATAGAATCAACCGTTTCCAACAGTTTGCGATTGGATAATCACATTTTCTCGAATTTCGAACTTATTTTCAATTTTACGTGAAAATGTTACTGAACATTGATTGTAGAGATTTTCATGCTCATTATTTTCCACTTGAATTTTTGACGTGACAACGTCTTATAAATTGGTTTGCCGGGAGACACTTCAAGAAACTGCGTTACGTTCCCACGTTATGCGCTCACAATGAGAGCGAGTGAGAGCGTTTGTTCGGTTCACGGTCGTCTGGAAAGAGCACGAATAGGAGCAGTGGCGAGCAATGCCGCACCAACCTGAAGGCATTCACCTGGAGAGAGAGAGTGAAACGGAGCAGTCAACCTGCGCAGGCGCCGCAAGCAATCTCCTGCGACAGCGCCACTAATTCAAAATGTCAAGTCAATGGTTGTCTCTCTCGCTCTTAGGTGGGCGCGGGCTAACCATGCCCGAGTGGAAGGGACGCGTGCCTCTCACTCACTCTCATTGTGAGTTATTATTTCATCCTTCTTCCTACTATACGAATGAATATTCACATTAAAATTATTTTACCACTCAAAGTCGTTGTCACGTAAAACTTTCGCCCGTATACCGACTTTACAGGCAACCATGCAATTTTTTTCTAAAGAATATTACGGAGCTCCTGCAATTTTCCCAGAATGAGACTCATGTCAGTTGATAGGGCTTATAAATAGCTAACCATGATATATTTGTTTAAATTGTATCTGAAGCCGATAATTCGGAATCTTAAATTGAACTCTGCAAAGATGGTGCAGGGCTCCTGATATTTTACAGATATGAGACTCGTGGCAGTTGATAGAGCTTATCAATGACTATTCTAGGTATTAATTTGATCAAAATCGTTGGAGCCGTTTTCGAGAAAATCGCGAAAAACCTTGTTTTTGACAACATTTTTGTCATTTTAGCCTCCATCTTGAATTGCATTCGATCAAAATTTTTCGTGTCGGATCCTTATAGTGTAAGGACCATAGGTTCCAAATTTTATGTCATTCCGTTGATTGGGAGATGAGATATCGTGTACACAGACGATATCGTGTACACACACACACACACACACACATATCAATACCCAAAAACCACTTTTTTCACTCCACGTGTGTGTGTGTGTGTGTGTGTGTGTACACAATATCGTCTGTGTAAAGGGAATCTGTGTAGGTTATAAGAAAGGAAATGGAATTTCCTCCACACTCCAATATTACTTTAATTATATCTCATCTTATCTGAAGATAGGATTAATCAGATTATAGAACTAGTAGTTCTGTGAACAGTAGACCTCGCGCAGTTCAAAACCACAGCCTCTATCAGAGTAAATTATGTCCTGTCCTGAAGTGTTGATATCCTGATATCGATGTGTAAACAACTAATGGCTGTTTGGGTTGTTTTATCAATAATATTATAATTGTTGTATATAATAATAATTGTTCTATCTCGACAATAATTATCAATATTAATTATAATTGTTAGCATTATTCCCGGTCTACATGACAACAATATTTGCGCAAACCTGGCTTGTTCGCTAAGTTTGCGTCGTGTAGACGGGAGATTGTTGCAATTTTCTAAGGTTTGGAGGTTTGTGCTTTCTTCGATCAATCTCAGCCAGGTATTATTAATATAAATATTTAAGAGAAAAAAAACGGAAAATGGATGAAGTAAAAAATAAATATATGAGTGGATAAGATCAATTGATAAAATTGAGTAGGCTGAAAATTCAGGGGAACTTCAAGTAATATACAGCAGTATGCAGTGGATGATTAAAATAACATGAGTTTATATATTATATACACGATTTATTCACTGACAGGTTTATAAGTTTGTATTGGTGGGATGGGTGAGGGATGGTTGTCATGTGATCGTTCTAGGGCTGGACAGTTTCAGTCATTTGTTCCAAAAGATGTTTTTTTAAAGTCAGGATGAAGCTCTCTCGATTCTCGATGGACCTGATAGAAACAGAGAGTGCATTCCATGCACGACAGGCACTGACTAAAAAGGATTTCGTGAAGATAGTGGTTCGATGGTTGGGTATCCTCAAAGTACTTTCTCCGGTTCTAGTATGTGAAGCATCTATCCTCCTACCTTCAACCATAGCATTACTATGAGTACGTTGAATTGCTTTGAAAGTGTCTTCTTCTGAGATTAGATGGAAATGAAATTGATCAATAAAATGTATATCTAAGTTTGTAACCTGCTCTTGAAGATCATTGTTATGATTACCAATTACAACCTCATCGCGTTGGTTGGAATGTGAAACGAAATGATCATTTATATTGTCCAATGGTGAATCAATTTGAGGATTTTATTTCTGTTTGCCAAGCCCGAATTCTTTTATTCCCTGCCAAAGTGATCTAGAGTCTTGTCTATTGTTGTCATGAACGAATTCAAGTACCTAATCTTTGAGTTCCGTAATTCCTTTTTGACTCTATTTCTAAGGCTCCTATACTCTATCAAACTGTCCAAGTCAAATGTCTTTTTAAATTTTCTATGTGCTTTGTCTCTACGCCCCATCATCATAAGTATGTCTTCAGACATCCACGGTATTCGTCGTTTTCCTCCTTGTCACATAAGGTGCATGTTGGTCATACAAAGTCAAAGTCCAATTCTCGAAAGTCTTGACCATGTCATCAACTGAGGGTAATGCTTCAATTTGATGCCATGGAGTCTGAGCCACATCATTCAGGAAGGCGGCTTCATCAAGGTTTTTGAAGTCTCTTTAAGTGATAATTTCCTGTTCTGGCTTAGGAATCTTATGGGAAAGTACACAGTTGATCAAATCATGTCCAGAAATAGCTGGGACTGGGATTTGGCCTGCTTGAACAACCTCGTTAGGATCATTAACAATGAGAAGGTCAATGAGTGTGTCAGATTCATTAGTATGATGAGTTGGACCGAGAGGTAAAATAGTCATGTTTTGGCATTGGAAAATTGTAGTCAGTTGAAAGTAATCAAAGTTACGATTTGTCATGTTCAAGTCGGTGTTCATATCCCCCATAACTAGTATACGTTTATAACAAGGCATAAGAGAAAGCAAGGCATTTTCGAAATATGTAGAATGACCTATTTTTGGTGAGCGATGACAGATACCAATGAGTAATTCATCAGAACTGGATAAGGATAATTCAAGTAGCATAGACTCTGGTCTGAAACAATACTCTTGTTTCGATGTGATTAAAACTTTCATTTTGATACCATCTTTCACATAAACTGCTCCACCCCCACAAGCTTTATTTAATCTATCATTTTGGAAGAGATTACATCCAGGTAATGCAACAAGATTTGATGGTATACTAGGCTTTGAAATTATTTGGAAATTCCAATTATATTGAAGTCCTGAAAACGAAAGATTGCTCTGTGTTCATCAATGTGACAGCTGAGGGATTGGACGTTCAGGTGAGCAGCATTGAAAAGTTTTTTGGGAAAGTGGAGCTTATTTGATAGAAACAAACCTGTGTCATTATTACTATTATTGAATAAGCATACCTACTTGAGGGCGAGCGAGCTAATGTGTCAGTGAGAGGCATCATGGAAGCAGCAGACCAACCTTGAACCCACCTCAGAACGACACATGATGGGAAAAATGGGTATGAGACTGATAAAACTTAACCTAAATGAGAAAGTCTCTTGATTCGAGTGCATTCTGTATGCCTTGACAGTTCGGCTCCCTCCACTTTTTAAAAACACTAGTTCTAGAATCACTAAACACAATAAGATGTAGATGTTGTGATCTGTGGAGTTCCAGTGGTGAATAATCCGAATGGTGAATAAGAAGAAGATTGAGGAAGAACTGATCTAGGTAGTGGAAGATCTCGTCCAAGTGGAGATAGAGCGAGGAGGAATCTAGTAGTGGAAGGTTGAGTCCAAGTGGAGGTAGAGCGAGAAGGAATCCAGTAGTGAAAGATCGAGTCAAGTGGAGGTAGAGCGAGAAGAATCCAGTAGTGGAAGATCGAGTCAAGTGGAGGTAGAGCGAGAAGGAATCCAGTAGTGATAGATCGAGTCAAGTGGAGGTAGAGCGAGAAGGAATCCAATAATAATATTATTATTATTAAAAATATTCATCAATTATCAACAATATTAACAATAAATTAACAATGTTATTGAGGTTGAGTGGAATCAGGTAGAAAGCAATAATAGATCACTTGTTTTTTGTTGTTTTTTTTTTTAATTCCTATCATATGATTTTGTGAATTTTCTGTATGAAATCGTATGCCCCATAGATGAAATTTGAACATTGATTATGAAAAATCTAGAAGTAAAATTGAAATTTGGGCTTTGAGGTGCACGAAATTAATATTTTTATAATCTATGTTAGAAACAATAACTTTAATCTCAATGCTGAAACTCAACCATTTTTATTTGAGTTTTATTACAAGCCGACATCACGTCGACTCGACTCGACTCACCTTGGTACAGAGAGTGGAGAAACCATTTTCAATAATGCGGTGTATAAATCTTCAGTCATCCTCAGTAATTCCTCCAGTCATAGGGTTCATGTCGCAATTCTTTCAATGACTTTATATATGGGATAAGCCCTTCTTTTTCAAACAATCCCGACTCCACTTACTTCTAGGTTTTTCCCTGTTTTTTCAATATTGCATGCCTCATTGTTTGTAATAATAAATAGTCAACAAGACAGCTGACATTTTACCAAATTTCATTGGGATATTGATCGCATGCGTCATTGCATGCAATTGATAATCCACTCGACAGCTGATTTATGATGAATAATTCTATAGACTGATTTTAATGGTAATAGGCCTATTGGCATTCTGAAGAGACTCTTTTTCCTTCTGTATTATTTTTAAAATGCAAATTTCAAAAACCTTGCATATACGTCAACGCGCAATTTAAAGAGGAACATAATTATCAACCTGTTAAATTTCATGGAAATCTATCGCCGCGTTTCGCCGTGAATGCGGAACATAGAAACATATAAACATAAAACATAAAAACATATAAACATGAAGAGAAATGCAAAACAGTCGACTTGAATCTTAGTCCTCGCTTCGCCTGGTCAATTATTTATAATGAATCAGCTGACAAGTGTATTATTCATTGCATTAATTAAACAGATGTCTAGAAAAGCTGTGTCTATTTCTAAGAGGCCCATATTATATGAGCGCTAATTCCGCGGCGTTAATGCAGCGTTTTTTGCGTCGCGTTAACTGGGCAATAGTACTTCCATAGTGCGCGCTAAGAACGCTGTGTATAAGTGGGTTCAGCGTTTCCAACGCCGCGACATTAGCGCTCGTATAACATAGGCCTGAGTTTGGTTTCAATATTTTGTTTCGCAGTCATGGCTATAATGATGCGTGCCCCCATCAGTATCATATTCTCACATTTGAAAAAAAAATTAATAGGTGATTGAAAATAAAATAAAAAAAAATTAATTAACAAAATAATGCTGGTGAAATTATATTTTTTGATTGAAAAAAATTAATTTTCAAATATTTGAGAATTATTTTCATCAGATGGAAAGATTATCACGCAACTAGATAACATATTAGCCCAGTAAATGAAGGCCCAAAAAGCAATTTCGATCCAAAAATTAAATAAAAGCTGAATTTCTCACCATCGATAGAACCCTCCCAGAGGGCCATTCCCCCAGAAGTCCCAAAAAATTCCCCTGGAGCTTTCCCCCCCCCCAGCCACTTGAAACATGAAAAATGCAGGTAATCACGGAAAATCAAATATCTCTGTAACCATTGATCGGGAAGAGCTCTATTATATGTCATTCGATTTGGTATATATAATGGACTACAATATTGGAACTATCCATTTTTTCAATAAAACAAACAGTTTTCTTGATGAAATAATATATATGTAAAAATTAGGGGGGTTGCAATTTTATTTTTTTGTTTTCTCCGATCAACTTCCAAGCAAGTGATTTAAAAGAAAAATGAGCCCAATAATTAATGTAGCCACATCCATTGCGAATCTAATGATTTATATTGTTAGGTATTTGCGATTTGATTCGACGCCTTGGAAGGGGAAACAGCCGACGCGGTACAGCGCAGCTGACTCGCTTTGCCATAGTAAACAGTAAACAGGAAATCAATTATCTCTGTAACCATTGATCGGAAAAAAAAATATATATCATATGTTATTCGATTCTTTACAATATTGACTACAATACTAGTCATATTCATTATCTCAATAAAACAAACAGTTTCCTTGATAAAATAGTATTTATGATAAAATTTAGAGATTTTTTGATTTGATTTTTGTTTTCTCCGATTAACTTTGAAGCAGATGATTTAAAAGAAAAATGAGGCAAATAATTAATGTCAGCAATTTCATTGCAAAACTATTGATGTGTATTGGTATGATTGACACTGGTCGATAGTTACTACAATCAGATTTAGTACCTCTCTTATACAGTGGAATAACTTTTGACAATTTCAAGCACACAGGAATTACACCCTCTTTCACACATTGATTGAATAAATATGACAATACCTCCACTATATAAGGTGCAGCAAGTTTTAAAAGAGCAGAATTCAAACAATACACATCCAAACTCATACTATTACTGAGAGAAAAAATGGCGTTATAGACCTCTTCAACACTGAAATGGCCAACTGAGAAAACAGAGTTGATATTATTCTGTCTAGCATGAACAAATTTATTCAAATAATATGGCATATCATGTCTTGATTGTTGGATATTTTGTTTTGTTGACTCTACATTATCAAGGAAGCATTTATTAAATTTATCACTTGTGAGATCAGTTACCTGTGGTACCGATGTTCTATCGTTAACATTCAAATTCTCTTTTATAACTGACCATAGCATGTGATTTATTTTTAGTCTGCAATACTTTATTACAATAATACTCACGCTTAGCATGAAATACCATGTATTTGTACCTGGATCTCAATATCTTATACAATTCACAATGGTAAGCCAGACCCGTGTACTTGTGAAGACTATACATATTCAAACATTCCTCTTTGAGAGCTGATAAATTATCAGTGTACCATCTAGACTTTGGGGTTTTCTTCAATTTGGAGGACTTGACCGTTTTTAGAGGAAAAACTGTATCAACTATACTTAGGAATTGTTCAAAAAGTACTCAAATTTCTCACTAATATTGCCTGTTGCATATACATCCAACCAATTAACTTTGCTCAGTAGAAGAGTGAAATACTTTTTATTACAACTATTATTAATCGGACGAATGATTCGAGAAACATTATCACTCTGCTTCAAGTCATTTCCACCAGACAACGTGAATAAGCCAAGCAATGAGTGATGATCTGATACTAAGGTCGGTATAACAGACACAGACTTAATTCTATCTTTATGTATGGAAGTAGCCATATTGTCTATACATGTTCCTCTGTCAATACATATCCTGCTTGGTCTTGTCACATCAAACACAGTTAATTAAGATTGAAGCTATTTAATAAGTTGACAAAAATAGATCTATGTACATCATTCACCAGTAAATCAACATTAAAATCTCCATTGAGAATAATGGATGCATTTGACTTATTTTTCTGTGATACTACATTCAAAACAACGTGAAGCGTCTCAATGAAATAATCAAAATTACACCTATCTGGTACTCTATACACTTCAAGACAAATCACATTCCATTTCGAACAAGAACCCCAGAAACTTCACATATACTGGCTATTGACATTTCCTTCAAGTAAGTAAGCTCACAGTATTCTAGATCATCTCTTACATAATAGCCGTACCACCCCCCGTTCTATAGGTCTACTGTATGCACTAGCCAATTATAGCCAGTCAAACCAACCTCAATTATCTCACAAGCTTTCAACCAGTGTTCACAAATACCAAAACGCTGACATTATGCTCTCTAATCAATCACCCAACTCATCAGTTTGTTCATGACCCCTGCACATTCCAATGAAACATTGCAAAATCAGACTGCAAAACCTGTGATTCCAGGTCTGCCTGTTCCGCATCACCAACAATGTTTTGGGATTCAGAGCACGACAATCCTACAGAACTCGATCCACTCCTAAAAAAGAGTTAGTGTAATAGGTGAGGGGGATTGAGTCAGATGTTTTTTCTTGTTGACTAGCTCACACACACGTCCATGATCCTGTCACTCACGTATCTTTTCCCCAAAGATCAAATGGAAGCCCTGCGATGTGGGAATCTCCTACCCAAGTTGCTTCACTAATTCAAAATGTCCAAGTCAATGGTTGTCTCTCTCGTCTTAGGTGGGCGCGGGCTAACCATGCCGAGTGGAAGGGACGCTTGCCTCTCACTCACTCTCATTGGAGGATTATTTCATCCTTCTTCCTACTATACGAATGAATATTCACATTAAAATTATTTTTA
>NW_024093658.1:0-11582 GCF_014356525.2 Nilaparvata lugens | reverse complement strand
GCAAAGAATCAGCAACGCTGTTCTCTTATCCTTTTCCACTTCCATTATAACGTGGACTTCACTATAGTAGTTCTATGAACAGTAGACCTCCGTGAGCTCTTTATGTTGGAGAGCAGTGTGGTGAGTGCCTATTTTCTTTTTGATATCTGCCTCAGGGCAGTTGTTTTTCTCTTACTTTTTTGACATGTCCCAGTGGGTTTCACTTTAGTGATCCCTTTTATGGACCTATTCAACTAATAGTTCTGCGAACAGTAGATCTCGCTCATGAATACAACTTTCAATCTAATGAGAAGGGCCAGTACAGTATATTATGAAGATTTAGCCGTGATTGTCATCTATTATTTTCTCCATTGAAAGTGCTATAGAGACACTGTTTCCAGGGACACCGGACTTATCAAGGAGTACCTTTATATCAAATACATACCTTTTAAATGAAAAAGACTAAGAAATTGTCAAAAAACCACATATTTATTGATACTCAGAAAGACCGGTTTCGGTCATTATCAGAGTTCATCAGAGATTGACAATGGTGTAATTACCGAAACCGGTATTTCTAAGTATCAATGAATCTGTGGTTTTTTGACAATTTCTTGGTTTTTTCAATTTAATGTTAATAATTACCACAATATCAACTTCTCAACTACACAAAAAGGAGAAAATTACCTTTATACCTTTACATACACATGTTTCTCTACAACTGCAGTATTCAAAATAATTATTCCAATTAATTTGTTAAATCAAATTAATAATAATAATAATAAGATGATTCAGTTCAATTATTCTATCTAATCATAATAATTCATTTTACAATGATATATTATCAGAATAAGATAAAACAATATTAGTATTATCTGCAAAAAAAATCTGGCAGGAACGAGAATTGAACCTGAGTCTCACAGTGTGACAGACCACAGTCTATCCGACTCGACCACCATGTGCTCCTAACAATAGAAGCGAAAAAGTATGGGAATGAATTGCTGTATCTTCAAAGACACATCCATTCTGGATTGAGGTTAGTTCGCGGTTTTTTAAGTATTACAAAAAAACCAGAGGTTTTATCAAAAATCGATACACATACGCTTCTGCGACTTGTATCAAAGAACTTGCATACCAAATTTCATCCAAATCGGACAATATTTGCGACTGTAACTGGGGTACAAACAAACAAACGAAAGCTGATTGAGTCAAAACTAAGACCTCAGCTTCGCTTCGGTCATTAAAATACTAAATACCTTGCTCACAAATAAACCACAGCCTCCTCTTATACTGTCCATCAGAGTAAATCCTGATTGTATGTCATGTCGGCGAGATATCGGTGTGAAAACATCTAATGGCTGTAGTGGTTGGTGTATCAAAAATGCTAACATCAGAAGCTAATCTCCTTCAAGAAAAGTTGAAAGCAGAGAAAGTTCGAGAGACAATACTATGTTATTCTAGTTATTTTATTGCATGCGTTATAGCATGCAATCAATAGTTCATTTATTTATTCACATTGGAGACAATGGGTGTCCCCAAAGTCTCCTTAACAATAAAAATTGTACAGATACAGATGAAATAAGTAAAAAAATGATAAAAATAATACGAACTCATGCAATAATAAATAGGTAATACAAACAACAAAAATACCACCTAATTCAAAAATGAAAAATACAAAGATTTCAAATAGGCCTACTTATGAAGAAAGTAAAAATAAAACAAATTGAGGATACAAAATTCCAAAACTTATGAAAATTAAAGAATATAATAACAAATGATGAACAAAAATGTTACCAATAGAATAAATAACATTTATAACTGAATGATGTCCCAAACCATATGCACATCCACACTGATACACCAACTATTCATTTGATCAGATCATGCTCACACAAGAGAAAGTGAAATCATTCAAGTATTTAGGCACCCTAATAACGGAAGAGAATAATGTAGCGGAAGAAGTGGATGCTAGGATAATGTCTGGAAATAGGGTGTATTCCGCCCTGCAGAATATCCTGAAGTCCAAGAATGTGTCAAAAAAAGGCAAAATAAAAATTTACACAACAGTTTTAAGAGCAATAGTGACATATGGGGCCGAAGCTTGGACATTGACTACAAAAGAAGAAGGTCTGCTTCAGAGATGGGAAAGAAGGATTTTAAGAAGAATTTTTGGAGCAATCAAGGAAAATGAAATATGGAGGATAAGAACAAACGAGGAACTAGAAAGATTGTTTGAGGAGACCAGTATTCTATCTGTTGTGAAAAGTATGAGGCTAAGATGGGCTGGTCATGTGTGCAGAATGCCGGAAGGAAGGGTGCCAAGAATGGTGCTGGAAGACAAACCCGGAGGAAGAAGATTACAAGGAAGACCAAGAATAAGTGGTGGGTTGGCGATGTGGAAGAGGATTAGCGAAGACTGGGTGTAAGAAGATGGAGAAGAACAGCAGAATGTCGAGAAGGGTGGAAGGATGTGGTTGTGAAGGCTAAGGCTCTACATGGGCTGTAGTGCCAATAATGATGATGATGATGATGCTCACACAAGATTTAATATTATCATTTAATGCTTTCCAGAATTTAGTGCGAGAAAACCAGAAGACATCTAGGTGCCCAGACAAGCTGTTATAAGTTCTTTGCATCCTATTTGATAGTGCATAAAAATTGCATTCAATGAGGCATGCGATTTATAGTCTACACAGCTGCTGATGTTTCACTAAGTTACATTGAGATATTGAATTGCATGCGTCATGGCATGCAATTTCTGATCCACTCGACAGCTGATTTATGATGAATAATTCTATAGTCTGATATTTACTCTAATATTGGCGTATGAAGGTGGCTTCTTTTTTCTTTTATATTATCCTTGAAATGCAAAATTTCCAAAAACCTTGTATATATGTCAACGTGTAATTGAAGGAGGGACATACCTGTCAAATTTCATAAAAATATATTATCGCGTTTCACCGTAAATGTGCAACATATAAACATTTAAACATTAAGAGAAATGCCAAACCATTGACTTGAATCTTAGACCTCACTTCACTCGGTCAATAGATTATTATTTATATTATAGTATTTTGAGAGTAATTTCATCTTCCAACCCCACCAATATGGATTGGATTCCATCAGGAGAGATCAACCACAGGAGCTTTGTGGTATTTAATTAGTGGAGTCGGTTCTTGGGGCAATGGAGGGCAGACAGTCGCAGTCTCTGTTGCTTTATGTGATTTGACCAAGGCATTTGACTGTGTCTTGCATGACATACTATTGAGTGAAATGAAGAGGTATGAGATAAGTGGAGTTCCCCTGAAAACCATGGAGGATTACCTCTCCAATAGAATGCATGTCACATCTGTGAATGGTGCAGAATCACGGTCGAAGGAGGTGATCTATGGAGTGCCGCAAGGATCGATTCTTGGTCCTCTGTTGTTCCTTGTATTCATCAACGACTTCAGTGTGCATGGAAGAGCCTTATTATTTGCTGATGATACCACCCTGCTGGCCCAGGATGAGGACCCACAAACTGCTGTTGCCCAGTCTAATCTTCTTGTACAAGAGGCTTGCCAGTGTTTTAAATCAAACAAACTGTTTCTAAATGAAGGGAAAAACACAGAACCTCTTGTGAATCTTAATGCATGGTGAGGCAGAGGTCAAACTCTTGGATTTTGTGATGGATCCCACTCTATCGTGGGATCAACATATTGGCATGCTGTGCAATCGACTGGCCAGGGTGACATTTTTGAAGTGGAAGCTGAAGCAACATGTGCCTACCATGGGCTGTTCCATAGTCATGTAAGCTACGGAATAGTACTATGGGGCCATGCGGGTAGCTGTGAAAGGATTCTCCTTCTATAGAAGAGAGTTCTTCATGTCATCACGTCATCGCATTACCTGAAGCACTGCCGGCCAATCTTCAAACGTCTGAAAATACTGACAGTGTACAGTCAGTACATGTATAGCTCCCTACGGCTCCTAAGGAGTGAGGTTCATGCCAACCAGGAGAGGGGCCAGCTGCACCACCACAATACCAGAAGATGGGGCAACATTGACCTGCCCTACTCCAGACTATCAAAAGCACACGAATGCTACCCCTCACTGATGCTAAAATATTTGTTTAACAGACTGCCGATTTGTGTTTGTGAGCTGGAGTATGGGAAGTTTTGTAGGCTGGTATGTGAAAAACTCATCAACTACCCTCTGTACTCACTGAGAGATGATGAGACCAGTGGACTTGTAGACCAGTTTGAGATTGTTTCATGATTTAGTATGGCAGTCCATCTACAGAGCCACATGAAACAACTTATCTGCAGCCATCTCTAGTTATTTGTGTATTGATTGTTTTATATTTTGACGAAGTCTGTCAGGCGACTGCCGGTCTTGGACTGAATAATATTAGTATATTATACTTAATTACTGAATAATACTACTGAATTACTGGATGAGAAACTACGTGGGGTCTACTGTCCACAGAACTACTAGTAGTACGACCTCCTATATATACTAGGTAGGCTATATAGGAAGTTCTGATTATAGTCAGGTCCACATAAATTATAATGGCAGAGTTTGATTGGAAATGGCATTGCCAAATACATTGCATTGTCTTTGGGTATTGCTATCCTTGTCTATCATTCAACATATCTTTCTGTTGCGAATCTTCTAAAAATTTAGAATTCATAATTAATTAACAAAATATTTTAATTATGAATAGAATAGAATATTTTTATTTGTCCAAGAACAATTATTACATGATTGCATGAGACATTGTCAAGATAGTTATAATATTCAATTACATCTTAATATATTTCTATACAATATAAGTCATAATAAAATCAAACTATACATTTTTAAAAAGTCATAATACATTCAAATATTTACTTCTCATAGTAATCTTTCAAGCTGTAAAAGGGATTTTTGACTAGAAAATTGTAAAGTGCATCTTTAAATTTCAAAAACGGAAAATTTCTTATTTCTTGGGGAAAGTGATTGAAGAGTCTCAAACCTACATTTACATGGCATCTTAAGGTCTTTGATAACCGTACTTGTGGTATATGCAAATTTTCATAGCTTCTTGTAGCTACTGTATGGTGTGTGTGGATGTTTTTGTTGCTGGTTAGATTTTTTTGTTTCCTCAGACTTGACATGTAGTAGCAGGGTGTACGGTGTACATGTACAAACAAATAACTGTCATTACTCTACTTTTAATAAAAAGTGGCTTACAGTGGGCTCTCATCTCCGAATTGGTTATAATTCTAATTGCTTTCTTTTGTAATTACAAAACTTAGGATACTCTTGCACAATTTCTCCATAGAATAATACCATAATTCAATATAGAATGAAATAGAGCATAATAGATACTTATAAAATAACTTTCAGGTACGTGGTATTTCAAAGTCTTTAACAAATAAATAACCTTTGAAAGCTTACTACATATACTGAATCTATGTGGTCACCCCATGTCAAATAATTGTCAATCTGAACCCCCAGTAATTTAATTTTTCTCACATATTTTTCTGGTAACTTGGATCTGTTGGTGTTCAATGAATAAGTGGACTCTTGTGTTGACTCATTGATGACAAAACTATTAGATTTGAACCATATGACAGCTTTCTTTGAGGTTTCATTGGCAATCCTGTTCAGAGTTTGTAAGTCTGTCAACAGAAAGAAAAGATGTATCATCTGCGATCATGATTGTTTTTGAAGACGTTATACTATTAGGAAGATCATTGACCATTACTAGAGACAACAGTGGCCTCAGTACTGAACCTTGAGGTACACCAAACTTAACATAGGAAGCAGATGATTTGTTTCCATTCACATCAACTATTTGCGATCTGTTATCCAGATATGACTTGAAAAAATTGAGACACTCTCCACGTATTCCCGAGTGATTTAATTTTTGAAATAGAATTGAGTGATCTACACAGTCGAACGCTTTACTTAAATCGCATGCTGTAATTTGAGCCACACACTTATCCTCAAAAGCCTGTATTATATCATCGATAATAGTTAAAACTGCTCCTGTAGTATTTTTGCCTACTCTATAGCCGAACTGGGAACTACTTATCAAATTGAGACTGTCAAACTTACAGATTTGGGTCTTCACAATTTGTTCAAAAATTTTGCCAAAAATTGGAACTATTGAGATTGAACGATAGCTTTTTGGTAGAAACCTATCCCCACTTTTTTGAACAATGGTGTACCAGTCTTGAGATTTTCAACTTTGATGGAAAAACTCCCTGTCTCAAGCACATATTGATGCAATAAGTAATTGGTACAACAATAGACTCACACACACACTTCAAAACCTGGTTGGAAATGTCAAATATGTCTTTGCTCTTTAAATTTTTCATATTTTTTATAACTTATTTGTAAACGTCCACACAAGAAACATCCCTCCATTTGAAATTGTTGTGTGGAGAAGGTAGGCGCTCCATGAAGTCCTTAGCTGTCAACTGAGGTAGCTCGCAATAATGCTGTCTCTTGCATCCTGGACTGATGAGAGGTAGTAGTTGTTGAACTCCTCTAGTGGAATCTCAATGCTTTGTGACTTGAAACCTCCATTCCTCACTTTGTTAACAAGGGTCCATGTAGCTTTTGACTTGTCAGATTTTTCAATATAGCCAGCATTATGATTAAGCTTTGCCTTATTCAGTTCATCCTTATAGATTTTTTTACATTTTTTGTATGTCAAATGTGATTCATTGCTTTTATTGAGTGGGAAAATAGTTCTGAAAGCCATCATAGTATTCTTCAATTCAGCCAATTCTGTGGTGTACAAATTTGATTTTTTTCTAGTTTTCCGTGTCTTCTTACTTTCTTTTATAGGTATACTTGGGTATATTTTGTTGAATATTTTGTAGAAGACTTCAAAGAAATGATCAATAGGAGATTGGGCCTCCTTTATACCCTCAAATATCTTTCTCCAATCCACTAACATTAATCTATATTCTTCAACATATCAAGCCTTTTTAGTGATACATTTCTTGCAAACTTTTTAAATGAAGGCACCTTATCATTCATTGAATTATTTGAAAATGTCAAGTGGATACCAGAGTGATCTGAGAAATTGAAATTCAGTATTTTCAAATGAATGTATTGTTTGTCGACTGTGGTGATGACATTATCCAGACATGCGTTCTCTCATGTAGGCAACATATTCAAGTTATTCATGTTAAATTCGCTTAGGAGGTTTTTGAACTTCTGCACACTGGATTGTTCTGTTGCTACATCAAAATGAGCATTGTAGTGCCCACCAATAAATATTTCCTGCTTAAACTTGAATAGGTAGAAAAGAAAATGCTCCAACTTTTCCATAAAAAGAATATAGGGTCTCCTGATGGTGATCTGTATATGCTCACTAAGATCATTTTGTACTCCTTTAGGTGAACCGCTGCTGCTTCAAATGTAAGTTCCTCGCATATCCAAGCTAAGTCAATCTCTTCATAGTTTGAATTATGTTCTAAGTACACCGCTACTCCTCCTCTTGAGTGATCTTTTCTGCAGTAGCTTGATGCCAGGACGTAGTTATCAATCACCTCATATCTCAAAGCATCATTCCGCTTCCAGTGCTCACTAAAACACATTACCGTACACTAATATCGTGCTGACCAGCCAAGTGGGAGAGAATGTTCAATTTTCCTGAGATTTCATGTAAATTCAAAAAAAGAACTCTTTGCTGGTAGTCAGCATCATAGATAAAGTATAAGCATAAGTATTTGTTGTCTCTATATTTCTTGTTTCTGTCAGCATTCTCATCCAGAGCTGCATTAGTTTGTAACGGGCTACTAAAATCTGGCTCTGATAGCGATATATCATTACCTATCACCTCATGTCTAAAAAATGTTTCCCATGTAAAGGAATAGCCTGCTCAGAGACACAGTTCTTTTGTACTCCTGATGAAAAACTGTCTCAAAGTTTATTATCTTCTGTGAAATTATTTTTTCCCAATAGTTAAGATGGAGCCCATGAGTTATATGAAACCGTCTGCCTACATTACTCACATCCAGGAATTGACAATTATTGAAATATTTACACAGTTTAGCAATCTCCGTATTAACCTTCTCTACCTCTTGATTGATGCATGACCAATCTGCCAAGTCGTGACGATGGGGTACAGAGCAAATGATAACTTTCGATTGTCGAAGTTCTTTTTGTTTTTTTCGCAGATTTATCAAAAAATCCTTCACTTCATTTCTTCCAACATCGTATGTTCCACCCAGCAAGACTACACAGTCGTTTGATCGAATATCAGTACAATTGTCTTGTCCTACATACTCAAATTTAGCTCCAGATTTGATGGTCGAAACAACTGAATAGTCACTAATCTTACTGATAATATTGTTCAAATTTCGTCCATGACTGTCTGCAAATAAATGGATTCTTCCAAATCTTCTTTTCCGTTGTTCGTGAGATTTAGGCTAGTAGTGTTTTCAACCTTTTTTTAGTCAAAAAAATTATGGAAAGTTGGAATATGGGAAGTTCTACATTTATGGAAGTTCATTATAGAAAAATATAATTTTTGCTCAATAAAATATATTTGATTATTTCAAAAAAGAATGAACAGTTAATATTACATCATTAAAACCTGTATGAGCTACCGTCATACATTGACAAGACAGAGGATCAGCAACGTTGTTCTCCTATCTTTCTCCACTCCCATTATAACGTGAACCTTACTTTGTAATGAGCTGAAATCTTGAGGATCTGAGACCAAATGATTGATCATCTCATTTCCCAATCAGCTGATTTGAGATAAAATTGAAGCAGGAAATGTCACCTAATTTTTGATCAGCTGTGCGCTGCCGCTGATCAAATAGCCTAACCAGTGCCTACTAAAGATCTACATGGCCAGAACATACAGCCTATCAGCTGTTCAAAAGCGTACACTTCAACCCGTGTTTACATTGAAATCCCTATGTCGAGTGGAATTTTTCATGAATAAACACTAATATTCAACTGATAACTACTTTTTTCGAAAAAAGGGTTCTTATTTTATTTTACCAATACAATTGTCTTTATCATGAATTTCAAGGTAGTAATCATTGAGTTCTCTAATATTCTTAGTTATTGGTTAACCAATTTGTAGGTTAGCCTTGTTTTAAATGAGCTTTTCAAATTCAAACACGTATTTCAATTATTGTCAAAAATATAGTGTAAAGTTGAGTTGCTTGAGCTTTGAATTAGGTCTACCTATTGTTTTTCAATTTTGATTACAGTATTGCTCAATTTCTACGAGAGGAATTACAATCACAGCTTTTGTAGTATGCTAATATTTATAGCTTTATTAGATTTAAGGAGTTTTTAGATAAAACAATTTTTTTTGAAAAGGTAAATAGGTAGGCTATCACTCATTTTATTATATAAGTCACTATTGGAATAAGAATTCTTCTCAAATCATAACAAGAATAGCTCGAAATAGAAAACTTTTGCAGTGTTGGTTATCTTTAGTATTGAAACAGAACATACAGTAAGGTATTTCTAACAATATTATTATAAACGAAAATATGTGATCAATGATTATACTGCTAGCTTACTCAGTAAAGGATTTTAATATTCAGCCTGATCCAGTAACTTACATATCATTTTTATCTAATCTGTTTCTACTCTTAACAGAGTTTGACACAATTTGAAATTTGACGATTCCCCGATCCAAGACCGTGAGGAATACATCTTACTCATCGGAAGTAAGTACCGGTAAGTAGTGTTCTTTATGGGTTATGGCTGATCGATACAGAGTAAATAATAATTTGTTGCAGAGTGAGATATCAGAGTTCTTGTATTTATATCATATGTAAGACCATGTCGTATCATGAAAAATCTATGTATATTCTTCAATAGTGCTAATGAACCAATGCTATGTTTATTGACGCTCTGGTAGGATAGCCCACGGTATTTAGATGAAAACGGTAGGGGTCACGAAATGTGTGCGCAGTAGCCAGCCAGCTAGATTGCGTCATCGCCACCAACCGAGGTTTTTAACAACTTTTGGCAATTTATAAAACTTTTTTGTTAAAAAACAGATGATTGCTTATAAAATGACGTCAGCTCCACCAGAAATTCAGCACAAACATGCGCGTGACAGCTACCCGTCTTCTTCTATATACCGTGGGATAGCCTACTACTTGAAAGATTTATTCTTGGTCACAAAAGTAATAATATGAATAATATCCTGAAACATGAGAATAAGGGTATGATCACATTGAATGGGTATGTGCAAATTTTCGTCGAATCATGCATGACCCGAAAAACAAAATTTGAAAAATGCTATTGAAACATGTTGTTCACACTGAACGCAACCAAGTGCACGCTTACAGTGTGAGTGTTCCTCTTGCTCTTTTCAGATATTGTACGTTTCTCATCTGCAAGCTTGGTTATGCATAATTAAGCGCGCTCTTGCACAAATTATATTAATATTTATGATGGTCTCTTCTAACATGCAAAGGCTAGAGTCCCCCAGCTGAGTTAAGATTATATGCTAAATGGCAGGGGTATCATTATAGCGCAATTAATAATCCAATTCAGTGTTGCTATAAATTTGTCATTTCATTCCTTGAACTGTTATTTCATATTATGCTAAAAAATTGTATAAAATTTGAACATTTTCTGCTCATTAGGTTTTAAAAATGCTGATAAAACACAGATAAACACTGGAAACACCAATATCTAGCACACCTTCTAGGCCCTGCAATAGCCTACATAACTAATACACCTCAAGTTACCTGAAATTTTGTACCAAACGTAAGAATTCTCTCTTGAATTTTTAAAAAACTAAGAAAACGCTGGTAAGAGCAAAAAAAATCGCCTATTCTGAGCGATATAAAAGTCAATAAGGTTTAGCTATTTTGAATTTCTAGACCCTATAACTGAACTTGTATTCAACATTTTTCTGTCAATTCTTGAAAAAGCGCATACTGTATTGGCCATCTTTGATTTTTTTTTTCAATTACGGTCTCAGTCACTACACCTCCGTGTTTACGGAGGTAGTGTCTTAGTGCGCCTCTAGAAGGTTGAACATTAACTATATTTAATTTTGATAACTTTAAAGTGAAAAAACACTCATATTCTTTTGGTGTGGCGACTACCGTTTCGAGTTTCTGTTCGGCTTGAGAATGTACAACACCCAGCACTAAACGGTCGTCGTTACACCAAAAGAATGTGTTTTTTCAGTTTAAAGTTATGAAAATACAATATAATTTGTAATAATATTGGTAAAAAATATGGATAATCAACAACGAATCAACTGAAACAGGACTTTCTTACTTATCTGGGTGAGTAAATAGATTAATGGGTAAAAGAATGAGTGTCATTTTACTCCTACCTAATATATATTAATATAAAATATAATGTCAAACAACTGATATGTTTATACTTCATTCAGTTTTGAAGCTCTGCTATTCGAATTACAGCACGATCTTTGATAACTTCTGCTTTATTAATTAGCCACGGTTGTGGGATCAGAGGAAACACATACCGTAATTCAAAACACTACTAGCAGTTTTAATGATTCTAAACTTTGAAGAAAGTATAGGTATATACAGTAGTTCAATTGAAATATTATTCATGATTGTAAATGTCATAATGTCAATAAAAAAATTACGGTGTTACACTAT
>NW_024093656.1:0-12222 GCF_014356525.2 Nilaparvata lugens | reverse complement strand
GGTGTTGACTCTATCACGTTCGAGTCTCTAATGAGCTTCTGTGAGCAAATGCTAGTGCGAGGTTTGAAAACGAGGAATCCCATTTCAAGTTTTGTTTTTATGAATTGAAGTCTAATTGTAATTATATCTCCTCGGAAATCAATAAACGATCCTTCTTGATCGTTACCTTTACATTAATGCTTTGAATTCTATATGTGTTAAAGGCATATAGATTATCGGATTAGGCGTTTCATTTATCAAATACCCGCTAGGTACTCTAGGTGAGAACTCGTATATATATGTTTCTGTTTGCCATCGGAGTAACTCCCACAGGCTATATTGCACTCAACTACATAGAGTTAATATTTGTTATGCTAACTAAATGCTGAGATACTACCATTTATTCGGTTGTATATAACAGTATCAAACCAAGCATTTTTCCTATTGAAGTAGATGATGTAAAGTCAATAGGCTTATCAGAACAAATTTCGAGCTTCATAGTATTTGTGTTAGCTCTTATATTAAGTTTCTTTTCGTCACTATTCATTTACTCTTTGAAGCTAATATAATGTCATCAACTTCATATGCACCCGTATCAAGATCAATTAATTTATCACCATATTTGAAGCTAGAATTTTTACCTCTTATAACATTTGCAATGCTATTGTAAGTACAGAAATTTCAATCCATTTCCTTCTTTATTTTTATCCAATCGAGAATTTCTTGTAAATGTTCATAGAGATCACTTGATCTAGATCGTAATGTAATAACAACCATCTTATATGTTTTCGGTACAAATACTGGATTACAACTGGTTCGCAAAAACAAAAGCATAAGTGTCCACATATATTTGTATGTAATGGTTGCATGTGCTCAACATTGTAAAAATATTTCACCTGTTTCTTTTTCCAATATTTATTCAATCCATAAGGTGGTTGTAAATTACCACTTGGATCAAAATAGTAAACATTTGATCCTCGTTTCTTATAACCAACCCAGTGTGTACCATGTCCGGATTGAGTGTCTAAATTAACAATACAATTCTCATTTTTTAAATTTATTGGGTAATGTATCTATCATGTATACACCTTGTAGGGGAATTTGTAATAATTTACACCATTTTATTAGATCGTGATTGACAATTCACCATCGATATTCATTTTTTCACCTTCTTTGTCGTTCTACGTTTTTTTAACTCTTTTTTCCTTTGGGAATAAACTTACACCATATGGTGAGGAGGAGGAGGATGTGGGGTTGGGCCCAATCATATACGACCACCCTCGAGATTGGAGGGTATGGTTTCAAATAGTAACCTCTACCTGCATATGCTGTTTCAACTGAGCAATAGCTTTTTCCTTATCGAGCTGCTATGAGTTTTCCCAACACTTGTGCTCTCCTTCTTCTTCTCTTTCTCATCCCCGCCAAACGCTGCTTTAGCTTTCATCACGTTTGTTACAAGATAACTAAGTGCTCTTTTACTTAGAGATGATTTTGGATTCTTGAATATTTCCCATTCTGTGTTTGCAAGAGCTCTGTCTGCAATCGCACGCGACTTATTATCACTATTTGAGTGTATGCTATATCATGTACCTTACAGGCCCTATCTAATGAATTTATACCTTCATCCCCCCTCTTAACCTTTCATTAACCTTGGTGCCAGGGCCCACCACTGGTACCCCCCGGTAGGTGAATTTCAGTGATGCGTTATTAATTTATTTTAATAGTTGATGTAATGTCCCCCGCAGTACCCGCTATACCTTTGACAATTTGGCTAGCCGAACTCAAGATTCCTTTACCTCGTTTCCTAGAAGATAACTTTCTTCTACATACCATTTTCATTACCTTTCAACTCAATAGTGAACATCGACTGAGGTTGATTAATCAAACACTTAACCTCAATCGAGAGACAAAGAATTTGTCTCACTATGTGCTTTATATATTACTACAAAGTTGGTATGTTTAATCATAGGGAATACAATTTTCTATCATCATGATGTGTCTATTAACACACTTGTTAAGTATGTTGTAAGTTTTGTAGAAATTGCAAAGAATTGAACGTTCATCAATCATAAATCTATACCAATGTCTCAGACTAACATCGAGAGAAGCATCTGATGAATTGACACATGATTTGATATATTAAGATAATGTATGATTTCTTACTAGCAGTGATTCCTGCATCAATTGAGGTGTTTCCAAATCCCTAATCTTATTTCGTACATTTTGTATAGATTCCAATATTCTCTTACTATCATTTTGCATTGAATCATATTTTTTCAAAGCAATATGGAAAAGTAATAGCATATTCACACAACATATTATAAAGAGAAGAACAAATAAAACTCTCCATACGATTATCTTCATTGCACAACTTCTCCATTCAACTGTTGTAAGCATAGTGATGAAAATAGATTGTTATACCTATAGTGAGTGTATAGCGCAAACAGATGGAGGAGAATCTCGCAACAAGATCAAGACTGGCATGCGCGTGCGCGTGCAGCAGCAACTATAAAATAGCTTCTCTTGTGAGCGAACCTCATTGACTGTACAAGCATTACTATTCTACATTCATTGAGTGTTCAGTTACAGAGCAGCTATTCTTGCGTGAACTATTCTACATCTTCTTTGACAGGTGAGAATTAAGAACAATTTTTTTTAAACAATATTACAATTTATTATCAACACTACAATATTTACATTATATACTACTTGTGAAGCATATAACCCTACATGCTATGAGAATAAGATTGTTACATTTCACAATCTTAATGTCGCTCCATGTAGCGGTTATATGCTTCACTACTATTCCTAAATTTTTACAGTTAGAATTAAATTTAACAACTTTACAAGGTGAAATTATTGAAGAAAATCTCTGAGGCAGGTATACCTCAGAGATTTTCTTCATAGATGCAATATTAATTTCCAAATATTCTTCTACCATGATGGTTCCTTTCCTCCCGCACTGAGATTAGCATGTGGAACATCCTCCGCCAGCTCGCGGAGAGGCATCACGGTTTTGGTGAAGGTTATTGATGAGTGCGATGAAGTCCTCATCATCATCATCATCCCGCGCGGCTGCCTCCTCCAGTAGCGGAGCCATGGAGGTGTTCTCAGACATACGTTTCTGTTAAAATGAAAATCTATGATTAGTAACTTTATTATAATTTGTTTCAGATTATCAACTACTTGTGATCAACAGATTATTGTCATAATCTCAACTTGATATCATCAGATTGACAAGACATTCTCTACTTGTGATCAACAGATATTGTCATAATCTCAACTTGATATCATCGATTGACAAGACATTCTCTACTTGTGATCAACAGATTATTCATAATCTCAACTTGATATCATCGATTGACAAGACATTCTCTACACAAATGAGATATCAGTTATTGAATAATATTTCTTGCAGAATCCAATAGTTAATCAAATATTAAGCAACTCTTTCATTGCAACAAATAACTATCAACTGAATCAGTAATTTCTTAACACATCACTTCAATATTATAGCAAAAATATGTAAGCATCATAATAATGAAATCAAAATATTCATCTTATTCAATTTTTGACTGAACTACTGGTAAGGTTGATCAGTTCAAAATAAAATTATACACATCTTAACTGAACTCTAATCATTTAATATCACAATATAACTATCAACTGAATCAGTAATTTTCTTATCACTTCAATATTATAGAAATAATATGTAAGCATCATAATAATGAAATCAAAATATTCATCTTATTCAATTTTTGACTGAACTACTAGTAGCTTGATCAGTTCAAAATAAAATTATACACATCTTAACTGAACTCTAATCATTTAATATCACATTGTGCATTGTACAAAGACATCTATTGGAAATTAGTTTTTTCTCACTTATTAGATAGTAGCATGCATTCAACCTAATCACTTCAAATAATTATATTTCTTGATTTCATAAAACAATTTATGCTCAATTCAAATGAATATATCATATTCATGTAGTCGAATATACATCTTAACTGGACTCTAAAGTTGAATTAAGTTCCTATATTCATTATCAAAAGCTACTGGACTTCACTTCAAGAAACAACCTAAAAGTGGTAAATAGGAGTTTCAGAGGAAGTATTGAAGATAAATGGACCTGGAAATCACCATTGGGAGGCCTGCACGAATTAGATTACTTGATTATTGAAGAGAGTAACGATATGGTTCGGAAATTAGAGGTAGTTAAAACATTCAAGTACGACTCTGATCATAGATTGTTGATGGCTGGAGTATTACTTCACAAGCGAAGGTTTTTCATAAAGAAATGCAAATGCATAAGGATAGAGCAAGTCAATTATGCGAGGTTTGTGGAGAAATTAGAGGAGGAAATAAGAGTAGAGTCGTAACTTGACGGAAACAAGCAGTATTGAAGTGATTTATGAAAATATAATACAATCTATTCATATGGCTTATAGTGGACTGGAGAGAGTGCAACAGAATGGGAGAAGACAGAGCAATAAAATTTCGCCTGAAACGAAGTGTCTGATTGAAAGGAGAGAAGCACTAAATAGGATTCCTATGAAGACTGAAGAGGAAAAGCACGAACATAGCAATCCTAGGAAGAAGTAAGAAAAGAATAAGAGAGAGCTGAAAGATTACGAAGAAAATGTTATAAGTACAATTATGTCAACTTCGGGTTCGACAAAGAAGATAAATCAGAAGCTTAGTTCCACTACAAGGAATGGATCTCCAAGTTGAATACTGAAGATGGAACAGCAACTGAAAGAAAACAAATTTTGGATCAAGTAACAGTCTTTTATGAGCATTGTATAAAAAAGATAACCCCAACGAAATATGTACAGAGAAAGATAGTCTTCAGGTGGAAATGGAGTTTCAAGGATTAAGTATATTGGAAGATGAAATAAGACATGCCATTAAAATCTTAAAAAGGAAAGCCCCGGAAAGGATGGAGTCACATGTGAAGCAATAATAACAGGATGGAGAAACTCATAAAACCACTCACTATACTATTCAACAAGATTCTAAAGGAAAAGGTTATACCCATGATTGGAAAACAAACAAGATCATATACTGTTTAAAAAGGATCAAGGTTTGATATTAAAAACTACAGACCGATTACTCTCTCCTCAGTTATATATAAGATATTTGCCTCAATCATAAAAAACAGGATAATAAATACAGTATATGAAAACCATCCACCTGAGCAGGCAGGATTCAGACCCTACTCTACACTGATCATTACAGGCTGTTCCGAATCAGATTATTGAGAAGTGCACAGAATATAGTATACCGATATACCTGGGTCTAATCGATTTCCATAAAGCGTTTGACAGTCTTAATCATTGTAGGATGTGGGATGCACTAAGAGAAACGGGAATAGATAGAGAATATATAAATGTTATTAGAAGTTTATACGAGAACACGGATGTATGTCGAGCTTGAGAGAAGAGGGAGAAATATTAAAATAGAGAAAGGACTCAAGCAGGTTGTCCACTGTCCCCGGTTATATTCAATTGTTGTTTGGAGTATATATTTCGCAGATTGGAGTGGGAAGGCAGAGGGCTTCGGATTAACGGCCAAGAGCTCATGAATCTCCGATTTGCAGATGATGTTATGATCATAGCAAGCAGCGCTATAGAGATGAAGGTATGATAGAGGATTAGTTGGTGCTAGTGAAGCGATGGTCTCCATCTAAATGCACAGAAGACAAGAATAATGACCAATGCAGAAAGAATAAGTGTGCAAGTAGGCTGCGGAAGTATTGAGTATGTGGAGGAATAGAGTATCTGGGTCAGATTCTATCATTCACGAATAGAGCGGCAAAGGAAGTGAACACAGGATTGACAAAGGATGGAAAAAGTATTGGGCTTTGAAAAGATATTTAAGGGAAACTATTCCAACAATCTAAAAGCGAGAACTCTATCAATGTGCGTATACCCTGCAATACTATATGGAGCGCAGACCTGGCACTCACAGAAAATCAAGATAGAAGCTGGAGACAACGCAAACTAAAATGCTGAGAAGTATTCTTGGCCTGAAGCAAGTACAAAGAGTTACAAACGGGATATATTGAGGAAAGTAAAGGTGAAGTACTTGCAAAAAGAGGCTCATGTAATGAATGGAAGTGGGCCGGACACATAGCGAGACTGCCTGAAGATCGATGGACAAGGATTTGCACGGAGTGGGTACCGATGGACAGGACCAGGAGACGAGGACAGCCACCACCAGATGGAGGGACAAGTTGTGCCAGAGTGGGCCATGCATGGGCGACTACGGCCAGAAATAGGCAATTATGGGCTAAAATAATAAGAAATTATGATTGTAAATATATTTTGTAAACAGATTTTTATGATTGTAATTAATTAATCAAGGACTGTCAACCTCAAATACCTCGTTAAGAGAGGCTTTTGTTCATGTAATGAATGTAAATAAAGCTTTATTATTATTATTATATTATTCATTATCAAGAATTGTCTTTCAAATCAGATTCATCAATAACTCCAATGTGAGTACATGTAATGTGAACATTGGAAATTAGTTTTTTCTCAGTAAGAAATTTATCAGATACTAGCAAGCTTTTGATGACACCATTATTTAGAATTATCTGTTTACATTACATGTTGATAATATTTGAAATAACTAACCTGTGAGGGTACGAATTTGGTTTCTCCTCCTCCTCCAGAAATTGCAGTTTTCTCTTCCCCTGCTGCCTGTTGGTGGTAATTGTTGTTAGCGGCACTCGCTTCAGTGCCCATCCTAGTGAGATGGTGGTGTGTCTGGTATAATGAGCTCATCGCTGCTCATCCCTCTCTCCACGAAGACTCCACGTCTCTTCAGGGGCGACTCCTCGGGCTCGGATGCAGCAGGGGGGCACCACTGGTAGAAGGAATCTTCTTCTTCCGCGCAGCTTGCGCTGCCCAGTAAGATGGGAATGATGATCTTGTTGAGGAGGTGTATCCGGAAGGATGTACTGCTCACGTGTGGACTCCATGATGATGATAGTGAGGATATGTGTGAAACGTGACTAGTGGTCGAATTAAGCTGCCAAATCCAATAACCATCGCTTATATACTCATTCGTTCCTCTCTCTCTGTTCTAGGATGAGTGAGAGATAGTGCATTTTCCCACTTGTCACATCCTTGACATACAAATGCATACTTACACGTGCAGCAAGGTGCATTCAGAGAAAAAATATCAATTCTCACTTCACATATCTCGAATAACAATATTCGAATGTAATCTCCTCATTAATTTTCATAATTAACATCACATGTTGACTTGCTAAATTCTTCTCAATATTATTGTGATTTTCATTATGTTCGTTGATTTCACAGAGTTCGAGACTGCATAATCACTCCAGTCTTCGAGGAGGAAAGACGTATGAAGAACTAGTGTAAGCAGAGAGAGAGAGACAGTACAGCACATCATTCATTGCATGTAAGTATGATACAATTCTTTATTTTTCTAATCATGATTTTTCAGAACTTACTTCTTTCCTGATTACTTAGGAATCACTAATATCTCGATCACAACAGAGTGCATATTGTACAATATCCAGCTTGTTTTCCCTCAGCATCTTCTTTTTCATCATTTGTAATTTCTTTTCCATTATAGCTCATCTTTTTATATATACAAAATGGAACATGTATCACTTTTCATAAGGATTTCAATAATATTTGCAATATACACATTGCAGATATGATTTCTCATGTAAAAAGTATCCATTTATTGCAAAATAGTCTGCTCTATTAATAAATACCGAGAGCTTGAATGGTTCTGGACGATGGAAAGTTAAAACTTGTTCTTCATATTGCCGTAGAATATTATTATCGAAATTCTCCTCTTCTATGAAATATTATCTTCTTTGCGCCATCCACAATTTGGACTACATCGTTCATGTTCCTTACTAGGATCGTCTGTTGGCAACCAATTTCTAAATATACTGAACAAAACACGCATTGAACAACGTCAGGTGCTCGCACAATTTAAAACCCTGTTTAGCCATATTTTGAGGTGACAACAGACTCGATTCTAATTTCCATCGATTATCAAATGTTAATAACCTCAATCGTTCGTGCATGAAAATCTGATCCTGTGATAGCATTTTTTGCACTGTACTCGCAGCTTGTTAAATCACAACTGATTTTTAGATTAATGTTTACTTGTTTTTATATCTAATTCTGTGCCATAGTAATATATTCTTTGTTTGTTTTCAGTAACCCGCTAGTAGCAGAGATGGAGCATAGCAGAGAACACAGAGTTGGAGGCGTGAGTTCGCGAGCAATTCGCCATTGCATTTCCTTCGAAAACGTAGCACCTGACATTGAAAATGTGCTTCAAAACTCGAAAACTCGTGTTTTCGAGATAATAAGAGAACACGCTGCACGTTTCGAAGGAAATGTTAAATGGTATTTGGTATTAAATGTATTATTGTATAAGATGGTAGTTTTAGAATCAGAGGAATCCGAAGCTGTTTCATCTATTGTGAATCTTCATAGCTACTCGGCCATAGGCATGAATGTCTTGGAGAGTTATGATAAATTGAATGAACAATTTATGTTAGCAGTTAGGAAAATTTTAAGTTCATTCGTTAACTTTGTTCGATTTGGGAGTGGGTGGGTGTTGAAGAAGATCAACTCGCTTGATGTAAATGTGATTAGATATAATCCAATATACACAAGCAGTTATATTCAAACACCCCAGTTCATCAAGAATAAGACATGTGTTATCAATATCAAAAATCTTTCTGATAAAAAGTGTTTTCTGTGGAGTGTTCTAGCCTATTTTCACCAGAAACCGAATAGGCAGACATTAACAGTGAAATATTTGAGCAAATTTGCTCACAGGCTGAACACTCGCGGAGTTAATTTCCCAACACCGATCGCGACATAAAGAAATTTGAAATTCTCAATACAGACATCGCAATTCATGTTATCGCATATGACAACAAAAAGTTTTTCCCCTATCGAACAAGCATATTCCGTACGCGTAAATACCAAATTAATCTTTTAATGTTGAAGGCGATGCAGGAAAAACTCATTTTTGTTAATTAACAACGCGAAGGGAAAAAAGGATTGTGTCGCGTCTCTTTCTCACCTTTCGAAAGCTAAAGCACAAGTAGATGTTTGTAATTTCTGTTTTCACAGATTTACATCAGACAAAAGAGTAAACCGGGATGGGAAAGCAAATTGATGAGACATCTAGAGCTTTGTTCAAAGTTCCAGTCTCAGAGAACTTCATACCCAAAACGTGGTGAGACAATCAAATTTAGAAAACTCGGTTCGACTTTGAAGAAAAAAGTATACAATCTACGCGGATTTGGAAACATTTGTTGTGAATATGGATGTAATGAATCTGAGGATGTACCTATTACCAGAAGTTACACCAAGAAAACGGCGCGTATATTCCATGCGGGTATTGTTTTGTTAATTGATGTGAATGGGGATATCGCGTATGGCCAGTACTCTATAGATCAAGTAATATCAATGAAAAGATCATGGAGAAATTTCTCAAGGAAATAATCGAAGTGGGCGAATTATTGAGTGCAGATATAAAATGTGAAATTCCGATGGAGCATTTAAGTGAACGTCAGCAACGCGAATTTCAAAACGCTGATAAGTGCGGCCTTTGCGATGAAGTTTTTACCGAAACAGACACAAAGGTGTCATCAGCACATATGAAAATGGAAAGTTTTGTGTGCTGCTCATGTGTCATGTAATTTAAATACTCGAACTGACGATACGATTAGCTGTTACTTCCATAATTTTAGCGGATTTGACAGTCATTTCAATCTAAAAGCTCTCGGAAAATGTAGAAAGAAATTTCCTGTATCGCAAATACATCAGAAAGATTTTTGACATTGACAGTGGGAAAATCAAGTTTTTAGATTCATATAAATTTATGAATGAATCTTTAGAGTATTAGTGCGCAACTTGGTAGATAGTACAGATATGGAATCGAAGTTCAAACGATTGTTTTCAGTATTCAATGACCCTGATCTCGAACAAAGGCAACTATTGTTGAAAAAAAGGAGTATATCCTAATCGTACATATCTTGCCCTGAAAATTTGCTGAGACTCTCTCCCTCGATAGAATGTTTTATAATGATCTTAACGATACACCCCCTCTCCCCCAAAGAATATGAGCATGCACAAAGAGTGTTCTCAACATTCAAGTTGAAATCTCTCGCGAGTATCATGATTCTATCTGTGCCTAGATGTCATGCTATTAGTTGAGGTTTTCGAAGAAATGAGGTCAACGCTTTTTAGGTCATATGGCCTCGATGTGACTCATTTTCTTTCGCTTGCTCATTACACTTGGAATTGTATGTAAAGTTCACCCGGGTTGAACTCCAATTGATTAGCGATCCTGATATACATCTATTGTTTGAATCAGGAATGCGCGGTGGTGTTTCGTTTATTGGCAAGCGTTATTGCGAAGCCAATAACAAACACATCCCTGACACATACGATCCCACAAAACCAAGTAACTATTGCTATATATAGATTGTAATTCTTTGTATGCACACTCTATGAATCAATCTTACCTTATGGAAATTTCAAGTCCTCTCAGAGAAGAAATCCATGCTCTTGACTTTACAAATTTGGAGAGTGAATCAGAAACTGGTTATGTGATTGAATGTGATCTCAAGTACCAACAGGAGTTACATGATATGCATGCCAATTTCCCTCTCGCTCCACTCCATCAAATTCCTCCTAGCGGATTGTTCTCCGAGTACCAAACAATGAGAACGGTCAAACTCTGACAAAAAACTCATGACACACTTTTTGATCAGAGAGGTACATGTTCATTACATGAATTTGAAACTGTACCTTCACTCGGATTGCAATTAACAAAGGTACACGAGTCATTAGCTTTTCCCAATCGCCTTGGTTGAAGAACTAATTGAGTTTCAATACCTGTAATAGGCAAGCCGCGAAAATAAATTTGAAGTCTCTTCTTTAAAACAGATGAGTAACTTATGCTTCGGAAAACTGATACAGGGAATCGGCATCAATGTATGTTAAAATTATCACAGACGCCAAGCGTCTAGATAAGTACATCTCAAATCCCCTATGTAACGCTGGCAGATAATAAGTTCGGATGTGATGCGGGTTTTCTTGCGAAAGTTGGAACTAAAATGAATAAGCCAATCTATTCAGGTTTCTGCATCTGGATGAGTAAACTGCACATGTATGATTTTTTCTATTGTAAATTGCAAAAAATCATACCATTGCAACGCATCCAGCTTTGTATGACTGATACAGATAGCTTCCTTTATCATTGGAGACACCGACGTCTACCAACTGATAAGAGAAAATCTAGAATTGTTGACACTTCAAATTACCCAGCTGAGCACAAATGCTTCTCCAATGAGAGGAATAAAGTTGTAGGGAGATTTAAGGATGAGGCAGCTTCATTTCCTTCAAATCTTTTCTGGATTACGGGCGAAATTATATTCATATCTTGTAAATAATGAGAGGAGGAAACTGTAAATAAGTGTGTAGCAAAAGGTGTGAAGACACTGTGAAAAATAGAAAATTAGTTTTGACTTTGTATAAGAAATGTTTGATTAACGATGCAACTTATAGAAAAAGTAATATGTTGAGATCCTTCAATCATAAATGCATCAAAATTGAATGCGCAAGGTTTGTTTAAGCCGTTCGATGACAAGCGCTTTATTGCAGAGAACAGAAGCGATACATTACCATTCGGTCACTACAAATAGCAAACTGATGGCACAGATCAGTGTGTGTGTAACGAGCTAGGACCAACACATCGAATTCTGTTCAGCGTGTCTTCACACAAAGAAGAAGAAGAATGAGTAATATTAGAGCAAAATTAGCAGCAGAGCTTCACTCTGCTGCCGTGTAAATTACCCCACACGCAGATATGAGTTGAAGAATGAGAACGATTTATATCAATCAGATCTGATTGAGATGGGGTAGCTTATCTAAATTCAATAAAGGATATTGTTATATTTTAGTTGGTATCAATTGTTTTACAAGTACGCTTATTGTATACCTTTAAAGAATAAGACTGCACAAAGTGTTTATAATCGCACTCGAACCCATTATTGGAAGAATAGACATATGCGTTTTTTCCAGACAGATGGAGGGAAGGAGTATTTTAATAAGCATGTGAGAGATTGTTAGATAAGTATAATATCAAGCATTATTCTGTTTTTACTGATAAGAAAGCTAGTAACGCTGAGAGATTTAATCTACCAATAACATCAAAAAATAT
>NW_024093655.1:0-11451 GCF_014356525.2 Nilaparvata lugens | reverse complement strand
TGTTATATTTTAGTTGGTATCAATTGTTTTACAAGTACGCTTATTGTATACCTTTAAAGAATAAGACTGCACAAAGTGTTTATAATCGCACTCGAACCCATTATTGGAAGAATAGACATATGCGTTTTTTCCAGACAGATGGAGGGAAGGAGTATTTTAATAAGCATGTGAGAGATTGTTAGATAAGTATAATATCAAGCATTATTCTGTTTTTACTGATAAGAAAGCTAGTAACGCTGAGAGATTTAATCTACCAATAACATCAAAAAATATATCGATCTTTAACTTGAGTCAACTGAATTCAATATCACAACCAGAAATTGATCAACTCATGAAATATATGTTTGTATGATATTATATCTTAATATTAGTAGACGATAAAAATTTATACATTTTAAAAATATCTTATCTATTCAAAATACCAGCCATAAATATTTTTGATCTGCAATTATTCAAATCTGAACCGCGTGATCTGGAGTCAGCCATTTTTGGTAAACACCCAGCTGATATAATTTAAAGTTACAACTTTAGCCGGTAGATAGCGCAACCGGCAGTGCCAATCAGACGGCCAGTTTTCAGGTTTTAGATTTTAGGTTATGTTGTTAGGAAACATTGTCACCAATACGTAAGTTATTAAAATGATTTTATTTGCAGTTTCTATAAAAAAATGTAGATGGAGGAAAAATGTTGTGTACATCACGAGTGAAAAATACTTTTTCTCCCTCAGGAAAATTGTTGCCCTCGGCTTCGCCTCGGGCTTCAAACTTTTCCCTCAGGGAGAAAAAGTCGTACTTTTCACTCTAGATATACAAATAATATTTTTATGAATTCGAATAATGTGCAATTAGTAATGCATTGAATTTCAATCGTTATGAATTTTGTTTAGCAATCAATATTAGAATAGAATTGGTTATTTCAATAATTCACAAATAGGGCTGTCAATGAGAGCCTACTAAGAAATCTGAAATGTACTTTTCTAGAACCGCTCCGTTAAAATCTGTTTCCTTTAATCTGATTCAACTGAAGCTTTCCTTGAAATGCAGTTGATTATTTTGAAATTGAATGGAAAACTTCTTTATTTGTGAAATCTAGAGCTTTTCAGCTCAGTTCTCTCAATCACTAAACCACCTTGAGTTCATGACATTTTGAATAAGGTGTAGCCAGACAAACCCCATCTTAAAAAACAGTAGAATGATTCTTCTTCTCCGAATATACAAATGAATATTGACAACAAATTCCATGAATATTAACTGGGATAGTATAGTGTTTCCGTTACGGTGATGAGGACTGTAATATCCCAATTGAAAAGTATAATTTATTATTTTGTCGTTGGAAGTTGAAGATCTGCAACTCTTGAAACAAAGTAATCATTTCTGAATAAGTCTGGAGACAGAGGATCGTTTTTCCATTTAAAATGTCATTAACACGAAAGCAGCGACCGGTCTTGAGATGAACGGTTTTTGATGTGAATACCCCCTTCTCCAATGAATTATTCATAATTTTTGTCAATTGAATTCTTCGTCGGAAACTGATTATTTAGTAATTGAGCGAATCGTGATTGAGAGTAATGGAGTTTTCAAGAAGATTTGGATTTTTTCCCTCAAGTTTTCCCAGTTTGGTTGGCTACAATGGTAGGAGAAAAATGATTGGCAATGATGTGTTATTTCCATCTTAATACAACATGCTCGATACAGTATAATAAAATATTATATTAAATAGTATATTAGTTGAAGAGTGATAATGAAGATTTGGTTTCGATTGAGAGATTCAACAAGAGAGAGGTGTAAATAGAGAAATGAGAGAGTGATTGAAAAGTGAAAAGGACGGAGAAGGAATATTAAACATGAATGAGTGGAATAGAATATAAACGAGTAGAAAAAGATGGTACATGACAGATGAATGGATGTAGAAAGAATGAAGTTGAAGAGAAGGCATTGAGGGTAGAGGAGTGGGTGAAGTAGGAATGAGAGAAAAGAAGGAGGAGGAGCTATAAAAAGGAGAAGTAGGAGAAGAAGAAAGATGAGGAGGAGATTCAGGAGGAGTTGAAACATGAAGGAAGAAGGAATGAGAGTGAAGAGAGAGAAGAAAGTATAACAGAGAGAAAAAAATAGAAGAAGAAAAAGAAGAAGGAGTAGAAGAAGGAGAACGGAGAAGGAGGAGAAGAAGGTGAGCGGAGAATAAGAAGAAGAAGAAGAAGAAGAAGAAGAAGATGAAGAAGAAGAAGAAAACAGCAATATAAAGGTGCGTACAGATATACGCGCCGCGAACATGAGCAATACACTTTTAATCAGCTGACTATAACTGTATTTTTACAGAAACGGTAAGATACAGATATAAAAAACTTGGCATCAGCTGATTAAAAGTGAATTGCTCATGTTCGTGGCGCGTATATCTGTACGCACCTTAACAATGTCATTTGTATAGTGAGGTCCATGTTATAATGGCAGTGTACGATTGACAATACTGTTGCTGTCCTTTTCTATCATACAACAAAACAGATAGCGCTATCTCTCTCCAGCTTTGCAATGTTGTCAGTTTGCCAGAATATTTTATTTTTAGTTTTGACAGTGACTGTACAAAAGAAAACAATTCATTATCAGTCGCCATTTTTTTCTTCATTCTATCAAAATACTTGAGTACACAAGTCGTATAAACAATCATACTTATGCGGTAAATTATCGTTACCGGACTTGTTACGTAAAGTACTATTTATGTAATTATAGAATAAAAAAAATTTCTACCTATCTTATTGAACTTTATCAATTATTTCTTCAAAAACTAGAACTTCAATCAGCCACCATTTTTAATAAAAGTATCATAGAAAATTTTTGTCGATGCCATTTTTCTTGTTTCAGGAAGGCCTTTAAAATGATGTACCACACAATGGGTGTTCACATTCAAAATATTCGAGTTACAACCCCTAAGTCACCCCCTTAGAGGAGTGAAATTCAGTTGTACGCCAATAGGTGGAAAATTCGATCATAACTTATCCTGAAGTTACAGTATTATATCTACAACAGTCTCCAATTTATTGAGGGTTCCCATACAAATTTTCGAGCTCAAAATTTAAGTGTTTTTATTCTTTATCTTGTGAATTTATAGTTTGTTTCATGTTTTTAAGAAACTTTTATCATTAATCCATCCAAATTTAGAATTGTTTGTTTTATTCTAATTTATATTTTAGATTGTGATTTGGTGTAGAAATTTGAATGGACATAACCTATAATATTTGGACAATTTAAAACTAAATTAGGAAATGAAGAAGTTTTAGGCAATGCTGTTTTTTCTTTTCAATTCTTGTATTGTTTTTTTTGCTAACCTTATAAAATAAATGAATATGACTCACTCTATATAATCAGACATGAAAGAATTAAATTCCAGAATTTTATTTAAAGAAAATAATATATTTGAAACTTGATGTAAATATGCAACTATACAGTGTATAAGACTCACTTCAAACGCCAACTGTCAGTATTGATTGAATGAGTAGCAAGGATCTTATATGAGACAATTGCTGACAGTTTGTTGTTAATCTCACTATAGGAATAAGTTGATTGAGGTGACGTAATTAGCAGTTGACACTGCTTGATTGTTTGAAATTTCAAGAGCAAATCCGCTCAAGAATAAATTATAAAGTTGAAATAAGAATTCGACTTTGATAGGGCAACGCGGAAGAGTGCATGCATCTTCAAGGTCATGAAATTATGAAAAAATACCATACAGAAACAATAGCGTAAGTAGATATCCCATGGTATAGGGGTTTAGTTGCAACTTTTACTGTTATCTCAAGCCGATAGTCCACGTAGTTTTTTCCCGTGAAGCTGTGTGACTAGAGATGTCAATCTCGGGACTGATTTCCAATCCCGGTATTTCGGGATATCAATATCAATCCCGGGGACTGACCCCGGATTGGCAAAATCAGTTTCATGTATTTCCAACTGATTGTTCCTTCTCAATTACATGTTCAGTAACAGTGTGTGGGATGAAAAAAAGAGCTCATTATAGAGGGAAAGTATATATTATTGAAATATACTATTGGAAAAAATATTAAAATTGAACATTCTATTTAATAATAATGTTTTCAAGATTAGGAGTAACTTTTTTTCAAAGCTTAACCCCTACTAAATGAAATTTCGTAGAGCCAACTAGATATCTACTTATGATAGAGAGAGAAGAGAACAGGAATAATTACAGAAAGTGAATGTGCGGGTTATTTCTGATTTCTGAAGTATTTTTAAAGTTCTAAGTACATTTCTTAGGAAACAAAGGTTCCTAATCCCGAAAATCCCGGGATTAAAGCTGAAAAATCCCGGGACTGTTAGGTACCAAACATGGACCGGGATTCGGGATCCCGGGATTGACATCCCTATGTGTGACGATCGTAGTCTCTCATTCTGTGCCGTTCATACACTCCTCCGCCAACAAAACAGTAAAAATCTACAATAATCGACATTAATCGGCTTGAGATAACAGTAAAAGTTGCAAAATAAACGCCCTATACCATAGGATATCTACTTACGCCATTGTTTCTCTATGATAAGATTTTATTTTGTTTGTTTTGTGTTGAGACTGATAAGTAAAATAACTTGAAATTGTCACAAAAACTTCTTCAATCTATTATTTTAAAGCCCGGTTGCACAAGAGCCGGTTAAATTTTAACTGTGATTAATTTCACGAGAACCAATCAGAGAAGACCTTTTTGAAAAGACGGCATCTCTGATGGTTCTCGTGGAATTAATCACGGTTAAATTCAACCAGCTTTTGCGCACCCGGCATAAGTCTATTCTTCATTCACCACATTACTATTATCGAGAGAGTTTTCAGACTTCAAAAACTCGAGTGTCAATGAAAACAAAGAATGAAGAGGTGAAAAACATATTATTATTCATGATAGACCAAGGTTTGAGGTTTTAGTACCCTTACTACTATTTATTGGGTACATACGCCCATTCTACTTATTGAGTGTGGAAGAGACGATTCACCTTCATCACGTCACTTTTTTCGCAAGATTGAACAGCTGGAAAAAGATTCATAGCATCATCACAGGCTTCACAGCCCTCGAGCAACGAATGATCTCCAAGATATTAACCCTCGAGTGGCCTGCAACCGATTTCATCTCAACGAATCATGTCTACGGTTTCTTTTGAAGAGATTTCATCGGTATTTTCCTCCTCCTACACATCTCTATCATTCTCTCGCTCTCTCACACATACACACACACTCTCCTCAGTATCTCTTTCTCTCATACTCCTAACCCTTCTTTCCCAACACTCTCTCAATGGTAGTTTTGGTAGAGAATAAGTGGGGAGGATATTACTATATTCTTTCAGAAGAATAGACATTGATATGTCCAAGCTCCGCCAATATGTAGGAATAACAATATGATTATCTATAGTTATTATATTACAAATTACTTTTCATATCATATACAGTTCAATAATTATTTTCTTAGTCTATATTATGTAAATTCATCTATAATTTTGCTGTATTGTAAGCTATTGTATATAGTGTATAAACCAGTATATATGTAATCTACATAAATAAAGTACTCAAGTAATCAATCAATCCTCTCTTTCTTTCTCGCTTACCTTCTTACCCGTTCTTTCCTATCACTACCACTCACGCGCTCTTACTCTTTCTCTCCTATCTCATTGACCGAAGCGAAGCTGAGGTCTTAGTTTCGACTCGATCGACTTTTGTCTGTTTGTTTGTACCGCAGTTACAGTCGCAGTTATTGTCCGATTTGGATGAAATTTGGTATGCAAGTACTTTGTAACAAGGCGCAGAAACGTATGTGTAACGATTTTGGTAAGACCTCAGGTTTCTCTGTAATATTTAAAAAAACCAAAACTAACCTCAAGTTACTTTGGAGATACAGCAATTCATAAGATACATTCAATTCGTCTGTGAGATGATTCATCATCTAAATTGCCTACTGCATAATTATGATCCATTTTTCCGTCAGTTGACCGATGTCTTATAATAATTATTAGAAAAGTTGTAATATATGTTCACATTGTAAATATGGAGACGATATAAAGGTACCTCCTTGATTATTCGGTGTCCCTGCAAACAGTGTCTCTAGCACTTAAGAAAATAATAGATGACATGGCTAAATCTTCACAATATACTGTACTTACTGTACTGGTCCTTCTCATTGAAAGTTGTATTCATGAGCGAGGTCTACTGTTCGCAAAACTACTAGTACGCTCTGTCTCTCACTCTTTCTCTCTTATGTAGATGGATAACAATATTATATATAGTTATCACAAATTGCTTTCTTCATATCATATACAGTTCAATAATTATTTTCTTAGTCTATATTATGTAAATTCAACTATAATTCTGCTGTATTGTAAGCTATTGTATATAAGTGTATTAGCCAGTATATATTGTAATCTACATAAATAAAGTACTCAATCAATAAATCACTCAATCTCATACACACTCATCCCTTCTTTTCTATCTCATCACTCTCTATCTCTCGCATATGTTATATTATTTGGTAGAGAGTTAGTGGGGAGGATATTTTTAATATTCTTTCCGAAGAATGGACATTGATATGTCCAAAGCTCCGCCAATTTATGTAGATGCATGACATTATAATTATCTATAGTTATTATATTACAAATTGCTTTTCCATATCATATACAGTTCATAATTATTTTCTTAGTCTATATTATGTAAATTCATCTATATTTTGCTGTATTGTAAGCTATTGTAATAAGTGTATAAGCCAGTATATATTGTAATCTACATAAATAAAGTACTCAATCAATCAATCAATCATCACTCTTTGTCCCTCTCTCACACACATACCCCGTCTTTTCATCTCACTCTCCTACTCTCTTCCAATCTTTTATAATAAGACTGATAATATTTATGGGAAAGATAATATTCTATAAATTTTTAAGAGAGTCGAAAGTTATTCGATAGAGATTAATGTAGTTACATTACAATATTATATCAACTTTGTTGTATTTCAAATATTTACAAGTTACACAGTGTCTGAAATACAACAAAGTTATCATAATAGTGTTCGTCATGGAAAGCAACATCAATTTCAATATTATATTATCAGCTTAGCAACATAGCTAAACGTTTTTTTGGGTGTAAATTTCAAACAGAAATTCTATATTTGGATTGTTTTTATGTGATGAATTACGCTACAATGAAGCAATTTGGACATTTGTAATGATGAAGATGATTTTGAAAATTTTTTTTTTTTTGTGAAAATTGAGTTTCAACCTTCTTCAACCTCAAAATTATTGTTCCAGCAATCAGATTTTTAACTTAATTATGTGTAACGCTAGTGCATCAGATTTTTAACTTAATTATGTTTAACGCTATAGTTCGCCTCATGGTGCACATTGGGTAACGCTAAATGGACTAGCAAATAATGGCGGTCAGACAAACTTATGTTCTCCTGATCGAAAACTACAAACATCTCAAAGAATTTGGAAATATACAGTGTATATACACTGTATATCTAGGCATTTGAGACTCATGAGCTATAATATATGTTGGGTATCTGCCATAAGCTAAATAAATGGATAATAATTATATTATCGAATATCGATATTCAAATTGCATTCAATCTTTATTCTGAATAATAACTTTCCATTTTTGGCTTCAAAATTTTCTGAAATAACTTAATTTATTCAAAGTGCGGTGATATTAAGTGCAAAATATGACTATAATTTGGTATTTTAATCACTCTAAATTCAAAATTTCTAGCTATATATATTCTTAGACAGAACTTTGAACTTTAAATTTCCTCAGTGAGAACATAACCTATTTTCTCTGGAATTTTATTATTTATCAAAATTTGGGAACAGAATAGTTTTGGGCTATGCCTGTGTTCTATCCCGATCATATTCATATGATTTGTAATTATATCAATAAATAAATAAATAAATAAATAACTCGTAAGACCCGTTGAATAATATTCGTAATTATTGTGAAATGGAGTAAGACAACATATAAGCCATATAAAAACCTATAAAACATACTTTATATTTAACTCACATGAATCTATCTAATAACTTTAACAAAATAATCTAAGCTCTCACACTACTACCCTCTTTTCTCATCTTAACACCTTCCAACTCTCTCACTCTTTCTTGCACATTTACCCCATGTTTCATATTACTTTCTCACTCTCTTTCTCCCCAACTATCTCTCTCGCATATTGTAATCTCTCATACTGTAATCTCTCGCAGATAATAATCATATTGTTATGCATCCGCCAATTTATGTAGATGCATAACATATGATATATCTATAGTTATTATATTACAAATTGCTTTTTCATATCATATACAGTTCAATAATTATTTTCTTAGTCTATATTATGTAAATTCATTTAATTTTGCTGTATTGTAAGCTATTGTATATAAGTGTAAAGCCAGTATATATTGTAATCTACATAAATAAAGTACTCAATCAATCAATCAATCTCTCCTCTTTCTCTAATACACTCTTACTCCTTCCTTCCTATCGCTCTCTCTCATACACACTCATCCCTTCTTTCCTATCTTATCACTCTCTATCTCTCTCACTCACTCTTTGTCCCTCTCTCACAAACAATCCCGTCTTTTGATCTCACTTCCAGTCTTGTATAATAAGACGGATAATATTTATGGGAAGGATAATATTCTATATCCTTATAAGAGAGTCGACTGTTATTGATAGAGATTAATGTAGTTACATTACAATATTATATTATCAGCTTAGTAACATAGCTAAACGTTTTTGTGTGTAAATTTCAAACAGAAATTCTATATTTGATGTTTCTGTGATGTATACTATTTTCTTTGAAATTGTAATTGTTGATTGACAAAATAAATTTGAATTTGAATTTTGACCGAACGAAGTGAGGTCTAAGATTCGAGTCGACGGTTTGGCATTTCTCTTAATCTATATATATGAAAGCGAAATGGCACTCACTCACTGACTGACTGACTCACTCACTCACTAAAAATCTACCGGACCAAAAACATTCAAATTTGGTAGGTATGTTCAGTTGGACCTTTAGAGGCGCACTAAGAAATCTTTTGGCAATATTTTAACTCTAAGTGTGGTTTTTTGAGGGTTTGAAGTTCACCATATGTTAATATAGAACTATAATCTAGAGAGAGTACCTCTTCGAAACAGTTGTTAACTGGTAACTGAATTAATAACTTTGTCAGGTTGGCATTAAGCTGTTGACTTTGTTAGGTTGGCACCAAGTTGAAGATTGAAATGCATTTATCGCGAAAAAAATTGATTGGGCACTGCTACTTCAATCAGAGCTATTCCTGGGAATATTATATCACTAGCCGTTAGGCTCGTTTCGCTCGCCATATCCGTTTAGCCAGACGTTTAGTCTGGACCCCCGACTGGATCGTCCTAACATATGATAAAAAGCTCAAATGAAAAATACAGGCTAGCGAAGCGAGCCTGACGGCTAGTGTTCAAATGTTTGAATGTTAAAATGTTTGTATGTTGTGTATTTACGGCAAATCGAAGTAATAGATTTTCATGAAATTTGACAGGTATTTTCCTTTTTAATTGGATATACAAGGTTTTTGAAAATTTTGCAAATCAAGGGTAATATAAAAGGAGAAAGGAGCCTCCTTCATACGCCAATTTTTCAGAGTAAAAATCAGACTATAGAATTATTCATCATAAATCAGCTGACAAGTGATTACACAGATATGTGGAGAAGCCAGTCTATTGCTGTATTTCCATAAGGTCTAGTTTCAATCAGGTACTTGTGGATGAGAATACTGCGTGAGGTCTACTGTTCACAGAACTACTAGTATATTATTCTCAACAAGGGAATATATCTGTTAATGACCCAATGAAAAAAATAACTATCCATAACTAGTAGTTCTGTGAAAAGTAGACCTCGCGCTCAGTAAGTAACATTGACCTGTTGCTATGTTTTCTCAAAAAATAAAAAATAATTTATCAATTAAAATGTCCAGAAAAAATCCCAAATAAACAAAGAGCTTTCTTTCCTATCGTACCGTGACGTGTCGTCCCGGAATGTGAGTGTGAGCACTGTTATCAGGTCTGGTTGCCGTCGATACACCAATCCAATCAACCCATCAGAGAACATTCTTTGTTGTCGTGTTGGCGGAAAATCGGTGTGTTGAAATTAACAAAATAAATTACCATAATGCTGATTTCCTACAAACTTCATTTCTCACTTTTCATGATTTTAGAAATCAATTTCTTTTCAATAATATTTGTTGCAATTTTAATCATCAGATTCAAAAAGAAAAATGTAGAACAAATGTTTTCTATCAATAACTCCAAACTCCAAACTTTAATCATGTTTAATAACGTTGATGGAAAGATACATTTTCAAGATGTTCGATGTTTTTGAACGGGTAGTAGGCGCACACAGATCGTCATCGGACGGACGGCACGCATCGGACGGATCGGACGATTAGATTTGATGCATTGTTTTCAACTGAAGTGCGCATACCTATACGATGCGGATAGGAATGCGCACTCCAATTGAAAACAATGCATTAGATCTAATCTTCTGATCCGTCCGATGCGTGCCGTTCGTCCGATGACGATCTGTGTGCGCCTAACTTTAATAGTCCACTGGACAGCTGATTTATGATGAATAATTCTATAGTTTGATTTTTCGGTAATATTGGTGTTCGAAGGAAACTCCTTTTCCTTTTGTATTATCCTTAAAATGCAAAATTTTAAAAAAACTTATGTTTTTCGTCCATGTGGAATTCAAAAAGGAACACACCTGTCAAATTTCATGGACATTTATTGCTGCGTTTCGCTGTAAATGCGCAACATATAAACATAAAGAGGAATTTAAAACCGTCGACTTGAATCATAGACCTCATTTCACTTCATCAGAATATTCAGGTAGCACATTATATTTCTTTATGGACTACTAACGATTTGGGAACAGTTTAACTATAAAAAGATAGAGCTGTTTGTTTAGCCAATTCTAGACAAGGATATACCAATTTTGATCAGGTGCTGACTTTACAACGAGAATCCCACTATATATTCACTCTACTGATTTTCGTGATTAGAACTCAGAGGGATATTTGTTTTATCATTTCTTGTACAAGGAACTATAATCATAATAGTGATTATGATTATGAAGGAAAAACTAGGCTGAGCCTGTACTATTTCTCTCCCAAACTTTTATGCAGAAGAGGCTGAGCAGTCGTGGAAATCATTGTGAAATCGAAATCATTTTTGTTCAAAGTCTTGCCACATGAATAATAATATTTGGCAAGACTTTTCTCGGCTGATAGCAGACCTAGAGGCGGATTCTCACATGACAGTATCAATTGGCAGTATCAGTATCAGGCAGTGTCCAACAATTGCCTGTTTGTTCTTTGCCGACTATTGTATTGTTTGCTCTATCCAATAATAAATAGATGAACAATACAATTTGCAATATATAGCATATCTGTGAGG
>NW_024093654.1:0-11215 GCF_014356525.2 Nilaparvata lugens | reverse complement strand
ATGTTACTCAACACCTTTATCCATGAAGAAAAATGGATTTTGAGAAAAATGTTACTCAACACATTCTTCCACCTAACTCTCCATATCATAGAATCATGACTGTATTAATTTCTCAACATTCATAGGTAATTTTTATCGAAAATTACGTACCTTTTTCAACTATACTTGCCTTCTCCTGAAAACCATCATTTTTCCTAAATTCTTGATTCATTTTCCATTAAATGAGTAACATATATGATTCCCTTAAACGGTATTCACATAAATACTTAGGCTAGGCACACACCAGTTAGTCAAGACAAGACTAGTCACGTTTAGTCACAATACTTCACATGGTTGTTTATGAAGACATGTCTAATTACAATGACTAATCAGTGTGAGTTGCGTCATAAGTAACTATGTGAAGTATTGTGACTAAACGTGTCTGATCATTTCGTGTATTGTCTTGACTAACTAGTGTGCGCCCAGCCACAATTAATCTATTAATTATTAATCTATTAATTACAATTATTAATCTATTAATTATTAATCTATTAATTTATGGAACATTTAATGTAAGATGATGTTGTTCTGTTTGTGCAGATCGGAGATCAGATCCTTGAGGTGAACGGCCAGTCGTTTATGGACGTCTCGCACGACGAGGCTGTCAACCAGCTGAAGCTCCACAAACGGATGTCGGTGATCGTGAGGGATGTCGGAAAGGTGCCTCACTCTTGCACTGCATACGACCAGGATCCCTGGGATGCTACGCAAGGGTGAGTCCTATCACTAACATCACTTCGATATCATGTCTTGTCAATCATATTTTAGCTTGTATCCTGTAAATTTGTTCCTCGGTTTTCAATTCAATTCAATTTTATTTCCACAAAAAACAAAATACAATCCTACAATACATATGGTTGCCATGGAAAAAAATTCAATGTAAAATTTTCAGTTCATTATTATCATCAAAATTTTTATATTTTTTGCTTTTTAAATATGATTTTGTGTTTAAAAATAGTTTTCTTGATATGTTTTAGCTATAATACCATCATAAAATTACTGTTAAGTATCCCTAGGAGATGCATCAAAAATAACATTACAATAAAATATCATTATATCCTATTTTTTTACTAAACTTTTATATTTTGATGTCGACGATCTCTACTATTTTCATTCATTCACCAAACAGAATAAGATTGTGCATGTCCTCAAAAAATTAATATACATTTGAAATGAAATTTCAATGTATGAATGGCATGACTTGATGCTTCAAAGTCATGAAGCACATTGCTCCAAATTTAACTATGGAATCTATATTGATATCCGACGTAATCCGATAAAATTTAATATCTGGTTTCTTCAGTGGGAATACCGTATTCTCATTTGAAAGACTTATAATAATCAATTGATGTGCTGTATTGTGTAAGAAGAAGAGCCCTTGGTGAATAGAGGATTCACAAAATGAAAAAAATTGAGAATAGAAGAATAGAATATTCAAGAAGTCTTTGGCGTGAAAAAAGTCAGCTGAGAGAGAAATCGATAAAGAGAGGGCTGTGCAAGGAGATAATGCGAGATGGCAACGCCTACCTCATAACTAATGGCAAATGGAACAAGGCAAGCTGGGGGGAAAAGCCCACAAATTCGCCATCACCATCTTCGTTCAATAAAATCCCAATATTCTAAGCCGACATGATCCCCAAATAATTGCTTCTTCGTTATCATTATCGTTATATCATCATCAGTGACATTTGGAGAGGATTATTTGAATAGACTGTAGATGTGACAAGAATTGCATACTGCTGAAATATGAAATCAGTCCAACAACCATCCTCAAAAATGGCTTTGATTACTGGAATCATATTTCATCCACTATCTATTTGAAATGATGTTTCAATCCGTATCAGTGATCTACAGGTAGATTTCTCGAGCTACACAAGGAAATGATAATAATTTTCACGAATAACATCATCCATCTTAGTTGGTAACAGATTAATTAATTAATTAGATCTCACGCATGCTTACACAAGGCGCCCAGGAATTTGATTAACGAGCCGTGGGACACACACATCACTTTCCCGGGAATATTCTGCATAATATACGAGCATTCAGGGCATATCATCAGTTAGCAAGCAGAATAACATTCATATTATCTATTGTACACGCCATATAATAATCCTGCATAGTGGACAATGATTACCCATACCTGGGATTCTGTATTCTTGACTGCTGAAAGGATTTCGCGGTTGCATTCTTTACATACCCAAAGGTAACAAAATTGCTCGGATTCACATTCTGACGCTTATAATGTGAGAAATTCATACATCTCCAAAATGACAATGAGGAATATGCTTTAAATTCAATTCAAATTTGAGCTTGTCCTAATGAACAATGAAATCATTGTTCACTGGTTATGTGCAGATATTGAAAGCGATGTTTTCTTAATGGTGAGCTTGAAACTTGTAACTAGAGTACAATAAAGAATTTCAGGTTTGGAGTATCTTTTGCTACAAAAAGCATCTGCAAATATTCATGGCTACTGATTCTCCAGCTGAACTTTACTAGGATGAAATTGGTTTTCTCATCAATCAACTCAGTTGAGGGTCTCCAATAAACTACTAATGTATTACATTCGATAAAATACTTAAAATTCAATGAATTAATAATAATATCTCTGATTGCCATAAGTTGCAACCATAAGATTTCATTTACAATAGATGTACATAATAATTATTAAACACATACAAAAAAGTCACTAATAATAAACTTAGTCCTAATTATGATACCCTACTATAATAATAATGTGGTGAGGTAACATTTAATTGGCATATTTACAGATCCAATGGGAGATTCATAAACTGAGAAATTCTTTCAAATTCTTTTATGCACGTGAACTATCAAAATTCAAGAATATTCTCTTTGTTAACTCCACTATCAAGTCAGGATGCTTAGTCAGTCGTTAAATGAAGTATTATACTGTGTTGAGTCGGGTTCCGCCTTCAATTTGTAGATCTAGGCAACACGCTGGACAGATGAGCTAGACGTGACGCTTTAACTCATAATAATAAATCACTAATAATGATAATGAATCTGAATAAATATATTATTTTGAATTATTGTTTTTGAAGAGGGGGTCATGATACCCTATCTGAATATTGAAACTGAGTTCATATTATTAGGATGTAGTTTATTGTCATATGAGATATAATCGCGAAGGTACCGTACTTAGTAGGTGTATTGATTTGGATCTATACGGTACTCTACAGTGTAGAGTGTATACGTGCATACTATTCTCATAATCTCATTTTTACTATTTTCATCAAAATTAGGGTGAAAAAAAGTTTTGGGTTTATCCTGTTGATTCTCTCTCAATCTTAAATTTGATATTGTGATTGTGAAATGTAATAAATAAATAAATACTACTCAACCATATTGAATCATTCAATAAAATGAATAGATATGGATACTCCCACGATGATCTGATATTATTGTATAAGTAATCATAGACTGATATAAGGGAAAACAAGGTGAACAAATTTATCTACCTACAGGTATGAAAATAGTATTCAACCTCAACCCTCTCCTCTCTAGACTCAGTCATTTGATTGATCCACTTGGATTTCGCCTCATAGATATGGAGGTAGTTGAATGTTGCTTATCTCAAAAGATAATGAGTGATGTACTGAAGATGTTGTTTCATGATTATTCCCTCAAGAAACGGAAAATGAGATATTTGAGTAATTCCCGGGAGGTCTTAGACCAAGCATTTTATCACAGTTTGAACTTTGAGTATGGCAGCTCTGTTTGGCGTGGAAGGAATATTAAAAAGTCAAGCAGCGACCTACTGACATTTATTATGAGCCCGTCGCACTTTCCATGTAAACGCCATTCACAGTTCTCACCTCATAAACACATCATCATGTTGTGTCGCAGGTTCGTGAGAAATAAATGCTTTTCAAAACTTTGTTGAATCAACTTTGTATTCACTCTATTTACTCTGTATAAGACGTTCCCGAGCTCCTATTCACCTTCTATTGACTGACGCCTATGAATAATAATTGACCAATTCATTCAAAACTCGTGCTAAGGAAATCGACTTTCTTTCAATAGAAGAAGTATTTCTTGTTCACTATAAATTGATTTTCGCATTGAAAACAGACATAAAATTGAATGTTCAATTATTTGATGATGGCGTACCCGTATACGTGGGGTGGAATGAGCTGAATAGAATATTTCCAAGAAGTGTTTGGCTACTAGGCCAATATGAGTTCACTTGTGAAAACATTATTTGCTTAGTCAGCGAGGCGGAACGATATGAGAGTATTCCTCCGCCAACAGAAGTCTGATCTATTTTCACTCATTCCTCTCTAGAACCTTATTCTATGTTATATTATTTATACCTGAATGAATTATTATGTGTGAGCTAAAGGATCGTCGTTCTGTCGTTTGAGAAGATATTATTCTCCTTAGGAAATTGAGATATACAGTATATAGTTTAGGATTTTACAGTACCTACTTCACTGTCTTTACTGTTTTAGCCTAGTCCTTCATCCTTGCCAGTCCTCCCATTCACCATCTCACCATCTCTCAAATTTCTCACTAACATAGCCTCACTCACTTCATCCCTCCAAGACCTTCTTGGTCTTCCTCTCCTCCTCCGCCCCAACGGACTCCAATCTGTCACTATTCCAATCCACTTACTGGCACTAGCTCTTCTGGCATGACCATATCACATCAACCTATTATTGTCTTCTATGAATTTCATTAGATCAGATACTTGAGTGATTCCTGTTTTCACTGTATTAGTATAGAGTATACTGTATTTAGATTCTATACAAGCTTGGTATAAAGCATTGATGAATGCAATCTAGCATAGAGAAAAGATAGCAAAGCCATATTCTCTCTATGACTATAGTCAACCGTACGAAAATAGTCCGATGGAAATTGCAATAGATGACTTCAACCTTCGATTGAACCAATATAGAAAACTATTTTGCCACCAAAAGTTACTTAAACTTATGGTTATTCATCAACATAATTACCGTCAAAGTTGAGACATTTTTCACACCAATGAACCAGGCTACTAAAACCCTCTCTATAAAATGCTGCCGTCAAATGAGTTCAAGTTGGCTATGACGTTGTTTAGGAGCTCCTCGTTAGTATGGAATCACAGCCCTCGAATTCATGTCTTGAGTTTTGGGAGAAGGTATTGGTTACTAGTGGCCAAGTCAGGTTGGTGAGTGATCGAAATTATCCCACTTATTCGCTGGATAGGCGCTTGGTTGCACGATCACTGTGAGTCCGAGTTGTCATGCATCACAACATCATCATCACTGATAACGTTTTCTGCGTAAACTTCAATCTTTCTTCGTTAGATTTAAAATGTACTGTTGCATTTTGTTTGCAAAATAACGCTACGTAACTAGCACTTGGCAGTAGACTTGAGTGAGGCGGCCATGTTGTTGGTCTATAACTCGACAACAATTAACGATATGACCGCACCGATCACAAGGCGTTTGGTGGGGATGATAAACACTGTTCAGCTCTGTGAAAGTCGCCCCCCAACAGTAATGTTCAGACCAAAATCTGTAGCTCGGCAGAGTCTGTGGATGGATGGATTAAAAAAGGTCTGTCGCCGGCTCAAACAATGCGAGTGCTCACACCAAAATCTGTGTAACTGCCAGCTGACATTCCAGAAAATAGCTCTGCCGGTCCACAGATGTTTTGGTGTGAACACAAACTCTGCGGACGTTCAGATATTGCTCTTTTGCTCTGCAGAGTGGAATAGCTACTAGGGTGTAACATACAAACTCTGCGGACGTTCAGATATTGCTCTTTTGCTCGGCAGAGTAGATAGCTACTCTGAGTATAGGTTTTGATCTACCACGTAGATTATGGTCAGCGCTGAACAAGTTCTTACCAAACATGTTTGCCTAGTGCTATGCTATGCATAAATGGGGCAAGGCAACCACACCATTTTGTGAGTGTGGTGCTGTTTAGACAGTGACGCACATCGTCGAAGAGTGCCCAATAACAGCATACACGGGTGGACTGATTAGCCACACCAGAATCAATAGCTTATTTAAATGCATTAAATATTTGCCTGTAGTTTTAAAATTTATGACTGAGACCAAATCCATCGTTGTTGATATATGAACACATAAATGTGGTATTTATCCTTGTATATAATTTTATCCATCCCATTTTACTATCAGAATTTAATTGTGTCTTTTGCCATACGCTAGATAGATAGATCTGAGATAGAATAGCTACTAAGGTCTGAACTTACCTTACCGCTTGTCTGTGTCTTATGGAGGTTGATAAAATGACCCTCGTAGATTGAAGTAATAGTAAGATGAGTAATTGAGTAATTAGTGATTGATGAATTGATTGGTTGTGTGTTCAGGAGCAGTAGAGTGGGTAGATCAGCGGCGCTGCAAATGGTGGACGAGAAGGCCCGCTGCGTGTTGACCAAGGCCGAGTTCGCCAAGCTGTCCTACTACCTGGACGAGTACTCGGCCCGCCAAATGGCCATCGACGCATTTGTCGCCGTCCTACTCGAACTGCTCAACACACCCGACAAGGTAGGCCTCCGAACCACCCTCAACCACCATTAATCACATCTGAACATTTTAAAACAAAGTACTCTTTAGGCATCCGAACCATCCTCCACCCATTAGGCATCCAACCATATTTTTGCAATGAAAGATGAAATAAATAGGAATAGGAATAGCAATAGAAGTAGGAATGATTGTTCCAACATGTGAATAGAATGGGTGGAGACCGGATTCCTAACTAAATTGTACGAACCAGTTGGGAAAAGAGATAGAGGGCGTCCAAGAAAAAGATATGCAGACGATGAGGTTCGGAACAGGCATGATGCTTAATCGTTAAAGAAGGAAGGAAGGAAGGAAGGAAGGAAGGAAGGAAGAAGAAGAAGAAGAAGATGAAGAAGAAGAAGAGAAGAAGAAGACGAAGAAGAAGAAGAAGAAGAAGAAGAAGAAGAAGAAGAAGACGAAGAGAAGAAGAAGACGAAGAAGAGGAGAAGAGAGAGGAGAAGGAGAAGGAGAAGGAGAGGAGAAGGAGAAGGAGAGGAGAGGAGAGGAGAAGGAGAAGGAGAAGGAGAAGGAGAAGGAGAAGGAGAAGAGAAGGAGAAGGAGAAGGAGAAGGAGAAGGAGAAGGAGAAGGAGAAGGAGAAGGGAAGGAGAAGGAGAAGGAGAAGGAGAAGGAGAAGGAGAAGGAGAAGGAGAAGGAGAAGGAGAAGAGAAGGAGAAGGAGAAGGAGAGGAGAAGGGAAGGAGAAGGAGAAGGAGAAGAGAAGGAGAAGGAGAAGGGAAGGAGAAGGAGAAGGAGAAGGAGAAGGAGAAGGAGAAGGAGAAGGAGAAGGAGAGGAGAAGGAGAAGGAGAAGGAGAAGGAGAAGGAGAAGGAGAAGGAGAGAAGAAGAAGGAGAAGAAGAAGAAGAAGAAGAAGAAGGAGACCATCCTCCACCTCCCCAACAAAACTAATATGGAAAAACTAGAAATTGAAAACAAAGAAATCTTTCAACATTTTCATTCTCATTTCCACCAAAATATAACTCTGCCACAGGAAATGATAATATTTAATTATTTGTGCCTAAAGTTCTATTGAAGTTGTGATGTGGTGCTTCCTGAGGGTTATCTCTTATGATAGAGTCCCACGTTGTGAAGCCATTGTGTGAAGTTGTGAATTGTAAATCCTTCACAGATAATACGATGTTTCTGATATTTATAAGAGCAGTCTCTAAATTCCTCTTTTGCGAATAAATTCACAAAAAATTAAGGCCGTCCGGCTCGCAAAATTACTGGGTTCAAACCTCAGCTCTAGCTCAGTGGTAGATACATGAATTTCCAAACATAAGTAATCACCATAAGGTTCAAGGACCAGTGATTGATAATTCTTACCGCTGCTTCTATGAAGTTCTTGAAGAATACCAGTAAGGAAATTGAAAGAATATTTGATGACTGATCATCAGTAACCATGTACCACTAGAGAATAATCAGGACCAACTATAGTTGTTTCTAGTTGATTCTTAAAACGCTCGTCGTGAATACAAGTATTCACCAATATACCCCTTCAAAATTCCTTAGAACTTACAACGCCAGTTCTTGAAGCTCTCTGGAACCTTATATGATATAACTGGAACCTTATTAATATAATTTTCCAATATACTTGTTCTGGCAGATAAATGAATATCATCAAAGGATGATAAATATTGAGTGCTCTGAATAAGATTAATATTACTTGATTCAATAATTTTAAGTGCTACTAAATATTTGTTGGTACCAAACAGCTCAAACTATATAACACGAGATGAGTTAGGATATAATAAAAAATTCTATGAGTTTGTATGCTGACATAAAACACAAAATATATTCCCATAAAAATATGTGCATAAAAAATTCGATATATCTATAATTTACTTAATCAAATGTTTCTAAAATCTGAATAATTATCACAGGCTTGCTAATATTCACAATAGTGTGTTTCAAATTCATAAATATATGAGATTTAATACTGGTACTTAGACTTCCAATCAATACAAAATTCTGCAAATAAAACCTGTTCGGTCTATAGGTTTGATATACTATACTTGGTTCAATTAACAAATTTATAATTAACAAATTAATATTCAAACATGAGATCTCAGGGATTTGTATGAATTCGGGCCGTGCGTGGAAGTAAGCTTCCTACAATATTAAATAATTTATAAATGTTCTTATGAACTATGTGATATTATTCAACACGTGGTGATTTTTATTTAATTCAAGTTAATTTGAATAGCGCTTTTTTACTAATTAATTACCCCACTGAACGTAGAAAAACGAGCTCGTTCGACTTATCACTCACTGAACTGAAGTTCTAGATGGTCTCGTGGATTGAATTAATTATTTCCAATAATTAATTAGGTAGGCTCCTTTTCGTCACTGCTGGGCTAACGCGTGATCCAGATTTTTATAAGTTTCTTTCGAACTAAAGATATTTTTATGGGAATCTTCACAAATTACGAACTCTTTGACAGCACTGAGTTCACAGATAATTGACATTTAATACAATACTTTACATTAAAAAGGGTTTGGCTTAATAGTTTTTTAAAATTTTAAAAGAAGAAGAAAGAACCTAAACTCCATGTGCATCCTCTCAGGTCGGGATCTTAAGCCAGAAGAAGGAGGTTTTCAGAAAAATTGTCTCTTCCACGAATAATTCTGTAAGCTACTCTCTGATGGCCTTCAATATAATAAACTCAATGCAATTGTTGCCTTGGGAATCAGGGCTTCCTCGACTTTATAATAGAAAAAATTAAATAAAAAGAGTTTTTATACAACTATATGAGTGTCTATCTTAAATTGATTTCATAAATAAATCCTAACATGCGATGTTAATACATTTAGTTTTTATATGAGTTTTGTATACTCTTGATTATCATGCTTTTTTAGATTATAATAAATATTTATACAGAAATAATGGATGTTCGTATTTCTACACATCGACTTCCTTTAGTATACATAATATATCCTTTATGAGTAAATTTTATATAATTCAACCTGTTATATGGTTGATCGAACAATCAGCTGATTCGCTCAGTATTGATTCTAATATTATCGATTTATCCAAGATCGACTAATTCTTTTCAAAATGTAACAAATAATTCTAACCTCAATGTTCATGCATTTTATTTTTTATGATCCGCCAATAATAAGTAAGCGCTTTATAATTTTTTGATCTTACCAATGGGTTCTCATAATTATTAATCACAATTATACATGTTTTCTTATCATTGTTGATAATGCTATTACTCCTAATCACTAATGATACATTTTTTAAGTTGATTTATCCTTTGAGTAGGTCTAACCTTCTTTCCAATTTTATAGTTCTATTACATTTCATTGGTTCATTTTAAAATATTTGGTGGTTTTAAATACCACGTGACAAAGTATAGTGAGGTACACGTTATAATGGCACTGGAGAAAGATAGAGAAAAAGAAAACGGATACACGTTTATTGACGTAATTTAACTGTTCATTCTCGTTTAAAATAGACAATATATATTATTGAATGATAAATTTATATTTTTAATTATTTCATAATGAATTTACATAATTAAGTTGAAATATTCTGTTTATTAATTATTATCAATTCTACATTGTTAAAAGATGATCTGGCTACAGAGCAAAGCGAGAAAGTGATAGCGCTATCCGCTTCGTCGAATGAAAGACAAGGATAGCAATACCATTGCTAATGAAACACTGTCTTATAACGTGGACCTCACTATATACAAATTTTTTCATACTGAAATAATGTGATACCAACTTTTTGTCGGTTTAGGTCTTAATAGTTTGTTCCATTTAACTATAAAATCATTATATTATCATTCTACTATTAATATTGTCAGTTTATGCTTAAATTTTTCATTGTATAAAAATATCATAATAATGTTCAACTATTTCTTGCGTAGCTCTATTATCTATTAATAAATTATAAAAAATTATACTTTGCAATCATTTGTTGGATTGGGCCTCAATATTACACGTTCATACTCCAACTATATCATAATATCTATGTTAATATTCAACTATCTGTTGGTATAGGCCTCAGTTTTACTACTTTACTAGACTATTAATCGATCTATCGTCACCTGCATGCTTGATTAAATTTAATCCTTCACCAAACATAGAAGGCTTAACCAAAGACTTTTCCCTTCACAATCAATATTCTTATCAATTTGAGTCAAAATAGAATACCTTATTAGTCTTAAACTAGGTGCTATGAAGAAATAAAAAAAACCTGCATGCTGCATGACAATTCAACTCAATAATATATCAAAAATAGCTTATATTTTGAACGAGCAGAAGAATGAGATGTGGAAATTTCATGATTTATGGGTTGGAACTACTTTCCGATGATTTCATTTGTTTTGAAAGCAAAAACGTTGGAAAAGACTTATAAGTCATTCTGCTAAAATTGAAGAAGATTCTCTCGAATCTTTTATATTTTATTGTAGAAGTAATAAAAGCTCCTTATCAATTCTCACTTTTTATCTCGATACTCACTCAAAATCATCAATTTAGAGCAATAAACAGGAAAAGAAATGGATGATTCCACAAGTTTGAATGAATTTCATGTTTGTTTTATACAAAGAAGGAGTAAAACCCTCAAAAATATAAGAATACCACTCTTTACTTGCAAGTAGTTTCAATTAAATACATATTATGTTAATGTT
>NW_024093653.1:0-12030 GCF_014356525.2 Nilaparvata lugens | reverse complement strand
GAATCTTTTATATTTTATTGTAGAAGTAATAAAAGCTCCTTATCAATTCTCACTTTTTATCTCGATACTCACTCAAAATCATCAATTTAGAGCAATAAACAGGAAAAGAAATGGATGATTCCACAAGTTTGAATGAATTTCATGTTTGTTTTATACAAAGAAGGAGTAAAACCCTCAAAAATATAAGAATACCACTCTTTACTTGCAAGTAGTTTCAATTAAATACATATTATGTTAATGTTGAGGACATAATCATATTAAACTTGAAATTATCTTGGTTAAATAACGACTAAGAAACTGTCAAAAACTACAGATTTATCACGATAGTTAAAAATACCGGTTTTGGTTGTTACACCATTGTCAATCTCTGATAAACTTTTCATTTAATATGAATAATTACCACAATATCAACTTTCCAACTACAAAAAAAGTCAATCTTGGTTCATCATCTGCTTTCTTAGAGGTTTTACTTTCCTTGCCCTATTACAATAGGTAAGGAAAGTATTGCTTTCCGAAAAAATTAAGGTACCCTAATTTCTAAATTTCTATACGTTTCAAGGTCCCCTGAGTCCAAAAAAGTGGTTTTTCGGTATTGGTCGTATGTGTGTGTGTGTATCAGTGTATGAGTGTCTGTGCACACGATATCTCATCTTCCAATTAACGGAATGACTTGAAATTTGGAATTGAGTCCTTACAATATCCGACACAAAACAATTAGGATCAAACGCAATTCAATATGGCGGCTAAAATGGCGAAAATGTTGTCAAAAGCAGGGGTTTCGCGGTTTTCTCGAAAACGGCCCAACGATTTTGATCAAATTTATACCAAAAATAGTCATTGATAAGCTCTATCAACTGCCACAAGTCCCATATCTGTAAAAATTTCAGGAGTTCCGCCCCATCTATGCAAATGTTTGATTTTAGATTCTCAATTATCAGGCTTCAGATACAATTAAAACAAAAAATTTCAGTGGAAAAGATTGAGCATGACAATCTCTACAATAATGTTCAGTAACATTTTCACCTAAAATTGAAAATAAGCTCGAAATTTGAGAAAATGGTGATTATTCAATTGCAAACTGTTGATTTATTAAAATATTCACTATGAAGAGATAGCAGACTTCGTGTGTCTCCAGCTTATGTCCTGTCACCAGCTGCTCAGATCTTTGAATAGTAGACTTGAGATGCGCGTGAACACTAGCGTCGTGATCAATTTTCATAACGGCAAGGAGAGTTGTGTGTGTGTGTGTGTGCGAAACACCAGATTTTTATTATTGTTTAGGTGCTCTTCTTTATTTGAGGTTAAGTTTACCGAGTTTTAGCTTGAACAAGTGCGCAGCGCTCTCATGAGTTGTTATAGAAGCAGATTAATTTCCAAGTTTGGTCAGTTTTTATGTGAACTGTAGGTCTCAGTAGTTTATTTAAATTCTCGTTTTTCAGTTGAATTTTATTTTTTGTAGAAATCGTTTCATTCAATAACTTAGTTTATTCTCTATCATCTAGCTTAATAATAATGAATGATTTTTATCTGTAAAAACCGGGGTCTATTTCATTCTGAATGAAATTATTATAGTTATATTCTATTCATTTCGGATTCCATAGCTTCGTTACACCAAAGTTATTGATAAAATGTTTATTTTTCCGTCCTTATAGATTCTATTAGATTAAACGGAGCTTGATCAAACGATATAGCACATATGTGTATGATAAGATATGTCAATCTAATACTGTAGACTCTATAAGGATGGGAAAATAAACATTTTATCAATAACTTAGGTTTAAAAATAGCTTATCCGTTCTGAATTTGCTGAAATGAATATTATATTTAATACTTACTTTATCTTACTTGTAAATATTAGGGTGGCATCTAAAAACTGGACAAGTGTTTTGAACATGTGTGTACGTACCATTATCGTTGTACATTGTAGTGTCTCAACAAGAAGAATCGAACAAAAAATTTCAAGTTTAGGTTTTTTTTGTTTATTCTTCTTGTGCTCTATTTGAAGTTACATTATTCTTCTATCATTTTAATTTTCAATTTTCTAGTAATTATTTATTGTTATTAGTTGTTTTTGTCTCTGTTAGAAGCTATTGTCAGACAACTGTTTTCAGCAATAGCTTTTTTTTGTTCGATGTCTTTCACTGATAACACAACTTGCATGACCAGAATGTGTGCTAACACAAGTTCTACACACTTGTCCTGTCATTATGAGTTCATGCGTCAAAAAAATCCCTCAGATTCCAAGATGTTGTTGATATAGTTCTAGGTTGAACCTTGTTTAAACTTGAACATTTCTGAGCCTCAGCTATATACGATTGGAATAGACGCGCGTAAGTTTTCCGCTTGTTAATAGAATTTATGGTCTTCTAATAGGTAACCTCTATATTGGGTCCTTTATTTATTGTTCCTGTGCTATATCAAAGGGTTGCCTGGGGTGGTCCAGGGGAAGCTACTGTTTGTTTTTATGCTGATGATGCAAACTCATCTCTCGGGTGAATCCATTGAAGAGATTGAAGCAGCATCCGCTGTTGGCTTTTCTTCCATTAATAAATTTCTAAATAATAGGAATCTTCTTTTAAACGCCAGCAAGTCCATTGTAGTTCCTTTTTCAACAAGGCAAAGAATTAATATGGTCCCAAATGTTGAAATAAATGGCGAAACCTTAGAACTAGTGGATGGCACTAAATTCTTAGGCCTTGATATTGATAGCAGCTTATCATGGGATAAACATGTTTCTCAGGTTGTAAAAAAGATATCCCCGGCCTTTTTGCTTTGCGGCAATTGACAGATATCCGCAGTTACAGACAATGAAATCCTGTACCACTCTTTAATACATTCTCATCTGGCATACGGAGTTGCTATCTATGTAAGTACAACCAAGAGTAACCTTGATAAGATACTATTACAACAAAAAAGAGCTCTCAGAATAATAATGAAGTTAAAAAGATTAGACTCAGTAAACTCTTTTTCCACAGTTTGGAATCTTAACAATCTAGGGCAATATATTTTGACGTAGTCATGTACTTTGAAAAATACTCGTCAACAGGATCACGAAACGAAACACATGGCTACAACACCAGATTTGGAAGGATCGAGGAGAGGCATAGATTGGATTTCTTTAAGAAAAAAACATTTTTCATGGGGAGAAAATTTTTCAATTACTTCTAGAGAGTTGAAAGAAATAGAGGAAGTTGAATACCTACAAAAAATTACAGGAATTTGGTGGGACTATCCCAATACTCTTTGCAGAAGTATGTCAATTGACTGCAAGATTTTAGAATCTTGTTTTTATCCAAAACTTGACTTCTTTATGTTAAAGGATGATTTTGTGACGATATTTATAATTCTTGTTGTAATTGACACTGTTCAGATGTATTTTGTGCATTTTGATGAATAAAGAAATTTTCAATCAATCAACCCGTGCTCCGCAAGGATCTTATTAAACCCAAGGTCTATTTAAACCTGGGTCTATAGACCTTGTTAAAACTTGACTTTCTGAATCTTGGAGAATTTGAAATAGGCCTATAACCATCTCGGTAATAAAGAATCCATAAGCAAAATTTGAAGTATCATTTGAGTAGTTCAGACGTGATGATGCGTCATTCATGAATTTCCTATCCCGTACGTGTATAAGTCAATTCTTTCCTTTATTTAGTGCCGGTTGCACAAAAGCCCGTTAAAGTTTAAAACCGTGATTATTCCACGAGAACCAATCAGAGAACCGTCTTATCAGAAGGCCTTCTCTGATTGGCTCTCGTGAAATTATTACGGTTAAATTTAACCGGCTTTTGTGCAACCGGCACTTAGTGTTATAGATAGATGATTATGAGAGACAATAATTCTTTTCTTTATTTTATTATGGATAGATTATGGAGTGCGTCTGTTCCGCACGTATAGTAATTCTCATAAGAGAAATGCATCCTGTTATAAATTGAAAAAAATCCGATGGATCTATTCCGCTAGTAATAGTTAGCTACCTTTGTTTATATGATTCCAGTAGTTTGAATCTGTGATCATAATCGTCTCATAGTCTTCATAGAATAGAATCATAGAGAAACGATAGCATAAGTAGATATCCCATGGTATAGGGCGTTTATGTCGCAACTTTTACTGTTATCCCAAGCCGATAGTTCACGTAGTTCTTTCCCATGAAGCTGTGTGACACTGTAGTCTCTCATTTTGCCATTCATACACTCTCACCCCAACAAAACAGTAAAAAATCGACAATAATCAACAGTAATCGGCTTGAGATAACAGTAAAAGTAACGACATAAATCCCTATACCATGGGATATCTACTTACGCTATTGTTTCTCTATGGTATAGTTAGCTACCTTTGTTATATGATTCCAGTAGTTTGAATCTGTGATCATAATCGTCTCTCAAAGTCTTCATAGAATAGAATCTTTATACATCAAAATATTTACAAATACATTGAATAGTGTCAATGTTCAATGCACTGGTTAACGCTAGGCTAGCCTATTTCTAACAGAAGCCTATGAATTGAGAAAGTTCTACCTAGGTTAGATGGAAGTTGAAAATTACCGGTCGTTTAAACTCTTGTAAGGAATAAAGAGACAGGTTCACCAGATATTCCTTCAAATGTTCTGTAAAGGTTTTAGATCTTATGATTCTTGCAATCTGCTTGGCAGCATTACAAAATATGTCTTTACATTTATACCTAAATCTGCATCCTTTACCCATAATATGGGATCAATGTCTTACCTCTGTAGCCGGTTGTCTTCTCAAAAATAACTAATCTGTGATTTCTGTGATATGAACAAATTGGTTTCAAATCATCATTATTATCAAAAGAAAAATATTATGATTCAAATAAATTTAATAAACTCAGTACTTGAATCTGGTTTCCCCAGCTGAGACATCTTCGCCCAATCCAAATGATTGTGGATTTTCAGACATACCAAATACTTTTTATTTTAATTTGCTTCAGGTATGATTGATTGATTGATTGAGTACTTTATTTATGTAGATTACAATATACAGGGTGTTTCAGAAGTAGTGTCGAGAATTTTAGGGTATTGTACCTGGATGCTAGGAGACTACAAATGTCATATTTGAAGTGTCCAAAACTCAGCGGTTTATTATAGCTGCCATTTTGTTTTTTCACTTAAAAATTTTTATCTCAGAACGAAATGTTGTATTGATCTGAAATTTGGCATGAATATTTATGCTATAAAGACTCAACTATAAAAAATAAAAAAAAAAAATTTCGTTGAAATTTTTCAAAATGGCGGCCATTTTAAATTTTTGATGGCGAATATCTCGAAAACCGTCCATTTTACAGAAAATTACAAGAGACAAAAAAGTTAGCAAATTTTTCACGATTCCAATGATACCTAATTTATTAAGATTGGTCGAAGAATAACAGAGAAATTAATTTTTTTCGTACTGCATGCATGACCACTTTTCACCATTTAAAGATCAATATTAATTTTTTAATTCCAGATGTATTTAAGATGAAGCTTTGAAACTCGGTATGGCTCCATATGGGCAAACAGATGATTTTACAATGGTTTTCAGATGATAATGTTTGTCTTGTAAAAGTATTGTTGTTTCATTAAAAGTAAAGAACCAGATGTAGTGCTTCCTATTCTTAGTCTCACGTTTCCTAGGTCTTATTTCTATCTTAAATTTCCAGTTTCAATATTTTCTTACGTTGCTTCTACACAAATATTTAATTATTGTAATGGAATTTAGTTCGCTGGAGTACACCGATATTCACTTCATGTATGGAGCAGCTCTTGGCAATGCGACCGAAGCAAGAAGAATGTATGCAGCTGCATTTCCAAACCGCCGTCTCCCTTCCGACAAGGTGTTCACAAGAACTCACAATCGGCTGAGAGAAGTTGGTTCATTTGAACGGAACAGGGTAATTGCTGGTAGGCTCGAGCAGTTCGAAATGTTGCTTTTGAAGAGGAAGTATTGCAGAAATTCGATTTCAATCCTAGAACGAGTACGAGAGCAGTTGCAAAGCAAATCAATTCAAGTGCTTCTTCTGTGTGGCGTGTACTAAACAAGGAAAGACTTCACCCCTTCCGCTTTCAAAAAGTTCACTCATTGGTTGAACGCGACTATGAGCCAAGAGTAAACTGTGCCCGTTGGTTTCTTCAGCAAGACATTATCCAACCAAATTTTCTAGAAAATGTGTTATTTACCGATGAGTCCAGCTTTACAAGAGAAGGAATCTTCAACTCTCGCAACAGTCACGTCTGGGCCTTAGACAATCCTCATGAGGTCAAAGTGCGTGGTTATCAGCATAGATTTTCGCTGAATGTTTGGACGGGTATCTTAGGTAATCGCGTGATTGGACCATACATTCTTCCTAATCGTCTGAATTCTCCCACGTACATTACTTTTTTAAGAGACATACTACCAGAACTTTTGGAAGATGTGCCTCTTGCAAACAGATATAATATTTGGTTTCAACATGATGGTGCCCCTGCTCATTTCGGAAATGTTGTTACGGACTTTCTGAACATGACCTATCGTCAGCGGTGGATTGGGCGGGGTGGACCAGTACCGTGGCCCGCACGTTCACCTGACCTCAACCCTTTAGATTTTTTTTTCTGGGGCCATATGAAAGACCTTGTTTACAGCACGCCAGTAGAAAACGAAGAAGACCTTGTGGCAAGAGTGGTTGCTGCAGCAGGTGCCATTCAAGATGATGAAAATGCTTTTATAGCAGTTCGACGGTCCATGATTGAAAGGTGCAGACTGTGTAATCAAGTTGAAGGACGGCATTTTGAGCAATTGCTGCATTAGTATCAGTGAACCGATTTGAGTGAAATTAATATTTTTCAATGTAAAATAAAATTTGGAGGAAAGTTATTCTTGTATTTCTGTAATAAGAACGGTTTTCATGAAATTATAAAAAAAATTAATATTGATCTTTAAATGGTGAAAAGTGGTCATGCATGCAGTACGAAAAAAATTAATTTCTCTGTTATTCTTCGACCAATCTTAATAAATTAGGTATCATTGGAATCGTGAAAAAATTTGCTAACTTTTTTGTCTCTTTTAAATTTTCTGTCAAATGGACGGTTTTCGAGATATTCGCCATCAAAAATTTAAAATGGCCGCCATTTTGAAAAATTTCAACGAAAATTTTATTTTTTTTATTTTTTATAGTTGAGTCTTTATAGCATAAATATTCATGCCAAATTTCAGATCAATACAACATTTCGTTCTTGAGATAAAAATTTTTAAGTGAAAAAAACAAAATGGCAGCTATAAGGATAACCGCTGAGTTTTGGACACTTCAAATATGACATTTGTAGTCTCCTAGCATCCAGGTACAATACCCTAAAATTCTCGACACTACTTCTGAAACACCCTGTATACTGGCTTATACACTTATATACAATAGCTTACAATACAGCAAAATTTAGATGAATTACATAATATAGACTAAGAAAATAATTATTGAACTGTATAAGAAAAAGCAATTTGTAATTAATAACTATACATAATAATTATATTGTTATGCATCTACATAAATTGGCGGAGCTTTGGACATATCAATGTCCATTCTTCGGAAAGAATATTAGAAATATCCTCCCCACTAACTCTCTACCAAAATGAGATGTTAGGTATGAATGAGATGTTAATAAATATTATAAATGTGAATATGGATTTTGATTTTCAGACATTTCAATGCCTTTAATTATTTGTTGTAGGTATGCAGCAGAGATTGGTGGAGGTGGAGATTGATGACTGCAAGCCTGGATGCTGATGTGAGCTGGGCGGGCGGGCATCGTGACGTCATCCCACCCTTCTGTCATCACCCGAAGCCTCCAAGTAGGACATGACAGGTGAGTCTTGTCATATATCTATTGTTCCTGCCTATTTTGAAATTTTATTCAGTTCAATTAGATTTTGATTTATGATTATCTCAGGACTTCCGTCCGGCTTATTACCAAAGTGGATCTAGAATTCTATTACTAATTCTATCAAATCAACTTATTTGCGATAATATTTATCGTTGTCAGCTTATCTATTCAGAGTAATAAGCTAAGTAAATAAATCTTCATAAAACCTAAACATTTTTCTCCTTCTCTCTTCTGTCTTATATTGTCTTTTCAACCTTGGAATAACTATTGGTCGATTTATAGGTAGTGGCTTCCTCCCTAGTGTTCACATGAAGTTTATATCACTAAGATATATGTGAGGGGAATGCTCTGATGTGTCAATTGTCGAATATTGATGACTGTGTGAATGCGTGTATGTATGTGTCTCATCTTTTTCATGTCCCATTATACAAACTCCTTTTCACGGACAAGGGCTTTGCGGAAGCTCTTCTGTGAATAGTATTTTTGTTTGCATCGGTTCTCACATGGTTCATTTCCATCATCAGTTACATTATTCCAAAATGTTGATATGAGTTGTGTACTTATAAATTTAAAGTTATCTACTTTATTATTGATACATTATGATATAGTGCCAAATTAATCTTTCTGAAGTGCCTAGATCTTTAAATTGTTATAGTGAGGTCCACGTTATAATGGCAGTGTAGGAAGATACGAGAAGAGGGTTGCCAGATCTCAGCCCTTGCCGCCCAAACAGCTGATACTGGTATATCTGATGATTTTAACTGTTCATTATTGTTGAAAATAGTTAATAATATTTTATTTGTCAAGAAAATATTTTTTAAAGATGTGATAATAAATTTTTATGATTGAGATTAAATATTTTGTAATTATTTGAATTTCTACATTGTTGATGAACGATGTGGCAACATCGCAAAGCGTGAAAGAGATAGCGCTATCTGCTTTGTCGACTGATAGACAAGGATAGCAACACCATTGCAAATCACACACTGCCATTATAACATGGACCTCACTATAGTTATAGGTATCTGATGAGATGTTTTGTATTTTGTTGTATTGCTGATGTAAACAAAGAAAACTTGAAACTTATCAGTTATATCTAAGAGAGATATTTATTATTGAGTTCATAGAGAAGTATCGTATAAAAATATATAGATGAATACATTCGTAGGCTCGGTTTCACGTTCGTCTATTGAATCTAACGGTCGTTAAATTTTGTTATCCAGCTGAAGCAGTGCCGGAGAACTGATTTAGAAGTTAGTTGACGTCATTTAACGGTGGTTAGATTTGCTAGACATACGTGCAATCGGGTCATATAGTGAGGTACACGTTTTAATGGCAGTATTTGGTATTTGTGTTGATATCCTTGGCTATGATTTGACAAAGCAGGTAGCGCTAGCCTTTTCTATCATTCGACAAAGCAGATCGCGCTATCCTTTTCTAGCCCCGCAACGTTGCCAGAACGCTTTTAACAATGTGAAAATATAATTGGTTGATTTCATATTAAATATTAAGTTATGAAAAACAATTAGGCCTACTAAATTATGAAAATCATTATTCAATCATTGAAAGATTTTTTATCTTGATGAATAAAATTTAGGCCCAATTGATCATTTGAAACAAGAATGACCAGTTGATATTACATCAGATATACCGGTATCAGCTATCCTCTATAGAAGGCAGTGGCAAGACAGAGATTCGTCAACGCTGTATAGTGAGGTCCACGTTTAATGGTAGTGCAGAAAGATAGCAGAACAACGTTGCCGAACCTCTGTCTTGTCAATGCCTTCCATAGATGGTAGCCGAATCAGGTTTATTGATGTAATATCAACGGTTCATTCTCGTTTAAAAAATAATCATTATATTTTTTAAGCAATAAATATTATGCTATTCAATAATTTCATAATGAATTTACATAATTAATATGAAATATTTGTTGATTAATTTGAATTTTACATTGTTAAAAGAAGATCTGGCAACAGAGCAAAGCGAGAAAGAGATAGTGCTAACTGCATTGTTGAATGATAGACAAGGATAGCAATACCATTGCTAATCAAACACTGCCATTATAACGTGGACCTCACTAGATAGTAGGAGTCTTTTTGTGATTCCGGTGGTTGGAATCTTTGATCATAAAGTCCCATTATTCATCATCATTATCAACAGCATAATATGAATTTTGATTCGAATAAATTCAATAAACAGTACTCAATCATTGTGTTTCTCCTGCTGATAAATTTTCAGCGCGATTCTAAATGTGAATTTTGATTTTCAGACTTACCAAATTCTTTTATTTTAATTTGCTTCAGGTATGAATGAGACGTTGATGAATAGGGTATATAAAGTGAATGTGGATTTTCATAACATTTCAATGGCTTTTATTATTTGTTGTAGGTGCAGTATAGATAGGTGGAGGTGGAGATTGCTGACTGCAATGCATGGTGCTGATGTGAGATGGGCGGGCGGGCATCGTGACGTCATCCCACGCTTCTGTCATCACCCGAAGCATTCTAGTAGGACATGACAGGTGGTCTAGTCACATGACATACCTGTGTACCTGTCTATTTTGAAATGTTATCCAGTTCTATTGAGTTTTGTAAATCTCTCCTATAGTGAGGTCGACGTTATATACAGTGGAGGAAGATAGCAGAACAGCTTTGCCGTTTCTCTGCTAACCACCGCCTTCTGTAGAGCATAGCTGTTGCCCCGGTATATATGATGTAATATCAATTGTTCAATCTTGTTGGAAAAAATCAATTATATTCGGCAAGATAATATATTTTCTAATGACTATAATAATAAATTTTCATAATTGAGATTGAATATTTTGTTATTTTTCTATAATTGAGATTGAATATTTTGTTAATTATTTTTCTACATTGTTAAAATACAATATGGCAATGTTGAGAAGGTGGAAAAGGATAGAGATATCTGTTTTGTCGAATGATAGACAAGGATAGCAACACCAATGCTAAACAAATACTGCCATCTTAACTTGGACCTCACTATAGGTTATACCACAGAATTACTAGTTATAGTAATTATAATTACTCCTAATTATAGGAGTTTTCTCTGGTTATACTAATCTGATCTATAGATGGTGCACTTCTATTCAACACATACGTGTTCGTGGCGCATAAGTCTGTATGCTCCTCTACAATAATTATGTTGTAATTATTCTTTATTGATTTATACAATAAGTACCATACATCACCAAAATGATAGGGAGAGAAAAAATAAGGTAATCTTGTGCTATTCCACTCTCAAATTCATATAAGGTTAACATAGTCCAAAATAAAAAATATTAAAAATATTATTGCATTATTATTCTAAATAGGTACATGTTTATGAAATGCCAATGCTCTTGTATAATTTTGGAAAAAACTTGTTATTTAAATAATTATTCTGGTAAATTTTACAGAAGTTACAAAACCCTACTGTTTCTGTACTTTAATTTTGTTTTTAGTTTCCAATTCAAGTCTACTGATTGTTGAATTATTTGAATCCAGTTTTATTATGGTTTGTAAGTTGGTCATTTCTTTTCTAATTTGTTGTTTCATGTTTTCAGGTTGAAGGAGTGATTGATAAAAGGGGATCCAGCCTTACACCTCCTCCCCTCCTTACCACTGTGGAACGAAGCCCGAGACTAGTTCTTATCAGGTAGGCCAACATAATCTACTGCTTTTCATTCATATTTTGTAAATATTATTCGTGTATGATTACTCTTGGAAATTCCACTTATAAATTTGGGAACGCGCCAACTAAGCTCCCAGACAGTAGAGCTCTTTTATAACCACTTTTGGGGATTGGTTGACGGCGTCAACTGAGCTCCTGAGAGAGGAGCTTAGCTGACGGGGAGATTAGTTGTCGTGAGCGTGCTAGGAGCTTGGTTGTCGTCCACGGTCCAGACAACTAATCCCCTCTGACCAGTAGGGGAGTGGCTGTCGGGGAGACTCGTTGACGCCAGCGTGCGAGTTTGGTTGTTGTCACCGAGCCAACAACCATTAATTTCAGTTGTTGAGTATCTAAATTTCTTTTTCAAGTTTTTCTGGAAATGTATAATTTATTACATCCGAAATCCGCTGCACAGCGGTCATTGCATCTCATTGAATATCGTCGAATCTCGTTGAATATTATGGTATCTAGTTGAATTTGAAATCACAATCTTTGATATGGCCATGGAA
>NW_024093652.1:0-12301 GCF_014356525.2 Nilaparvata lugens | reverse complement strand
TGATTACAATAATTTCATTAAGTTAATAACAATAATAACATATAAATTAAGAATTCTAATCTATAGTGAGCTTTCATGCTACAAATATAATATTCAAGATAATTTTATCACCAAATGATAATTAATAGTTAATAGTGCATGTATAATGCAACAGCACAAATGATAACAACAATAATATTTCAAACAAACAATACTAATAATAATGAAGACCATTTAATGGTTGATTTTCAATCACAAAAATATCCTACACCTAAAATTATTAATAAATATCACAGCAGACTATTTTTCTATTTCATCTTCAATTTTTTTTTTTTTTTTTTTTTTTTTTTTTTTTTTTTTTTTTTTAGAGTAAGTTAATAAGCTAATTTTTCCAAATTATTTTATATAATTTTTTTTTTTTTTTTTTTGTCTGGATAATTCAAAATAACTTTACTTTATATTTTAGAATTAATTTCAAATTTAGTTGTAATTGCGGGTAGGCTTAACTTGCCAGTGAGCAAATCTTTATATTACAATAATAACAATATAATACAATAAATAAACAACTTGCTTTGAGTTGTGGGTGCTGTGATGATAATGTGAAGATATCCAACGATGCGATGTGGAGCAGCTGGTGCGATTTGAAGCAGCTGGACCGATGTGGAGCCGGAGCATCGTGGAGCAGCTGGTGCAATGTGGAGCAGCTGGACCGATGTGGAGCCGGAGCATCGTGGAGCAGCTGGTGCAATGTGGAGCAGCTGGACCGATGTGGAGCAGCTGGACCGATGTGGAGCCGGAGCATCGTGGAGCAGCTGGTGCAATGTGGAGCAGCTGGTGCAATGTGGAGCAGCTGGACCGATGTGGAGCAGCTTCGGGAGGCAGAACCCGCAAACCATCACTACTAGTAGCCTCGTGGGGCAGAACCCGCAAACTGTCACTACTAGCTGACGCAATAGGAGCAGGCAGATTTTTCTCTTCTTCATGACCGGATTTACCGCTGTCACGTGGTTGGGAGCAGTGTGAATTTTTTCCGCCAGACTGCAGCACCTCACGGTCGGTTACTCCTACGATCGGAATAACTTTTTTCTGACTGTCTCGTTTTTATGATGATTGATGCCAGAGACAGTCGAAACTGGTTGTCAATTATTGTTATTACGACGCTGAGAATTATTTCCCTTCTGATTATTAGAATGGAACTGCTTTTTGTGGACTGAGATTGTTGGTTGGGCGACGAACTGGTTGTTGATAAAGATGGCTGCGGTTGAGTGACATCATCGCTTCTGTTTATGTTTTGTTCTGGAGTTGTAGTTGAGTCGACTGATTTATTTGGAATAAATGAACTTCCCTCATTATAATTTCTCCGATGATTATCTCCAAATCCACGGCTATTATTTTGAGGTCGACTCGGTTGACTGCCTCGATTATAATTACGATGAGGAGTTTCAACTTCATTCACGACAACACCTAATCTCTCATCCTTCTGATGGTTTGTTTTGAAATTCCGTGAACCAAATTTATCGTCTACACTCTGTACTCGACTCAAACAAGCCTCAAACTTGTCATAGGATTCAAAACTTTGCGAGCTTAATGCCGTCTGAATGGAATAAGGTAACTTCCCAATTAATATTTCGATCAAATTTCCATTCTCGATTGGATTATCCATCAGATTGTTCAAATAGCGAATGTGGGCTGAAAAGGCACTCATGGACAGCCCCGTATTCTGCTTGTCATATCTGCATGTAATAATGTGAGACAATAAATTTCTCTGTCTTGCGGGAGACCAAAAAGTAGCTAAGAAGTTGTCAATAAAATCCTTTAACGAGTTGAATTCAGTAATGCGACTTCTGAAGTGTATCAGTGGTTCTTCTGTAGACATAGTAAAAGATGCATTCTCCACGTAATCCATGGTATAGTAGTAACGGAATCAATAGCCTGCAAATGCTGAATGAATGCCCGTGGTTGAATGGTGCACTCAGTATCATCAAATATTGGTAAGATGACAAGATTTGTCCAGTATTATGATTATTACCACCAGAAACGTTAGCCAAACTATTCTTTATTTGTAGACACTCGGCTTTAGTTTGATCTAGCTGAGTTTTCAATCCCTTAATTACTTCGGGATTTAAAGTTTCAGCTGAATTCTGTGTGACATCTGCTCTCAGCTGGTTTATTTGGGCCGTGTGATTTGTTTGCTGAGCCTCCAATTTACCTAACCTCACATCATTCTGAGCTAGCTTAGCATTGGCCTGGGTAATCTTGCTCTCCAATTCACCATTTGCTTCAGTATTTTCCCGGTGTTGGTTTAGAATTCTTTCACCAAATTCACTTCTCACCGTTTGTATTTGTTCATTTGTATAATTCTTAGCTTCAATTGTTTTTCATCCATTTTTCGATGTAAATCCTCAACGTTACTTTTGAGTTGCAAAAAGTTTGCGGTCATTTCTTCCACTTTCTTGTCCAATCTATTACTGGTTTCTTCTATTTTCTTGTCCAAACTATTACTTGTTTCTTCTATTTTCTTGTCCAATCTATTGCCGGTTTCTTCTAATTTCTTTTCTATTCCTGCAGCAGTGGTCTTGAAAACTTCAAGTATGGTTTCGATCGTCCCAGGTGGTAGATATGGCAGCCCCTGCGGCTGTTTGGTCTCCAACTCAGCAGCAGTGACATCATTGGAATACGTTTGACGATCTACCTCGCGCCGATCGACGTTGGCGATTGGTGATGATTGCACCGAATTAAGTATTGGCTGACTTTCCTCTAGCTGAGTCGATGACAAACGCTCTCGAATGCCGCGCTCAAAGTCAACTGAAGTCGCGCTGGTTGCCGGTTTTGGAGGAGTTTCGGGTGAGACAGGATCTGCCGGTGTAAACATGTGGTAGACCCATCCAGTTCCGTGGCGGGGTTTGCCATGATTCTCCCAAAAATTGAAGTGTAGACGAAATCCAATAAGTGAAAAATAGTGAGTGAATGATAGTGGTGCGCGCAAATTGGAATAACAGAATCAGGTCAGTGCAAATTATCTTGTAGTTCTGAAGAATTAATACCGCTGACTAATTCCCACAACTTCAAAGCAAGACAAAATCGCGACAATAATACGTTTTAGAATACAATAATACTCTACAATATAATATACCGTAATGATCAACATAAAATTCAACACAATCAAAATAATATCCAGTGTATGAACAATCACAAATTAATAAATAAATCGACTACCTCAAGCTTGTTCATTTCAGGGATTAATACATCAGAGTAACACCGTGTAGCCCCCATTAGTGCAACAAAAATACCTGCTCAATTCGATCAATAATTATTAAGAAATAAAATTGAACAACAATATTGAACAGAGTATTGATGGCTAGGCGACCCACGACTCCACTGAAAAGAAATATTATATTTCTGCTCCCTCTCAAGCGTAGATAAGTCGATCTCTGAAATAAATTTATGATTATTAAGATGAAATAAGCTCCCTCTCCTTCACCGTCTTGTGTTCGGGCGCCAATCTTGTGGATTCGCAGAGCCTCTGGACGCTTAACACCTGTAATTCGGATAAAAAAATCAGCCGGCAGAGCTGCCTACACCCGTCCAGAATATCCTACAATTCCACAAGAAATAATATTTCCGCCATACTCTGATATAAACCGCCTGAGAATCAGGCGTGATAGCCTACCAATATCTCCAGGCAATTCAAACCTGAGCACAGCGAATGTAATTTATTTCTTATGAATAACAAGTAAATTCAATATTGATATTCCAATACCTGAAATAATTCCTACAGAGGAAACCAATATGGTAATTATAGACCGAACTGAGCAGGATCTAATTAGAGAAATTACTGAAACTGGTTAACAATTATGCAAATTTATTGATGAATTATAATCGTTAAGAATCAAATAATAATAATTAATTAAATAATTGACAAATTGGAATAATAGAGTTTTCAAAATTGGTAATAAATGTTCTTGATATGAGATAATAATATGAATGTTCTTGGTAATATAGTGCAATTAGGATTTTAATAGGGGTTACACGGTATTATAGGAGGATATAGTCCTGCACTCTTTCACAATAATTAATTGATAGAAAATTGTAGCTTTCTCAATTCACTGATTGGATAGAATAAGTATTTTTCGCTCACCAACTCGATCGTGGGGCCCCAATTCACTTAATAATTTTATTTCACTTGAAGATCTGGCGTGGAATGGCGACACCCAGGATTTAGTTTCACAATTCTTCCTCAGGAATAAGCTTATACAAATTGAACTTGCCTTCCAATTTAATTTAAGAGCACAAGACTACAGAGGAGCTACACATTTAACACACTGGATATATTACATTAACAAGAAGAGAAACCATTTAAACATTAATTTTAATAGGACAAATTAAACGGGTCCTGATAATTCGATTCTCAGAAGGCAAGTGTCTCTTCTTCCCAAAAAACGGAAATCACCTGGTCTTCTTCTGAGAAGAAGAACCACGTGATTTGGGCAAGAACCAATCCTGTGCCTAATAAGGAAAAGTCCACCAATGGGAATTTTTCCACGCGGTTTAATATTTAAATTAGACACAGAGGTTCGAAAAACACAGAAAATGACAAAAAATTACGTTAAACGGGAAGACTATAAAATTAAAGCAGATAAACAGAAAATAAACAGGGGTTGCAGAAATGAACAAGCTTGAGTTAGTTTAAAATGAAAACAGATAATATAGAGATATCACAGTAGCACAGTAGCCGGCAGTATCAACAGCTGACAGATAAGGCTTGTCATCAATTTTGGTGCAATTCACTCTAACTAATTATTGAAAATAAGGTAGTAAACAAACATTGGTAGGCAGTTGACGAATGACTCTGACAATAAATTGGTAATTATACGAAATAATACTGTAAGAATTTAATAAAACTATAATTAAATGAGTTTTACATAATTTGACGTGAGTACATTTGATTTATGCCTCAATTATACATTAATTTTAGAAAATATGCTGGCATAGGCTTTGTATCCTGACACTATGAAGAATTAATAATAAATTAACAAAATATTTCATCGTAATTATGATAATTCATTATGAAATTATCGAAAAATACAATTTCTTGCTCAATAAAATGTAACTGATTATTTTAAAAGAGAATAAAAAGTCAATATTACATTAATAAACCTGTATCAGCTACCGTCTATAGAAGACATTTTAAATTATTGAAAAATAGAATTTCTTGCTCAATAAATAAAATTGATCATTTTAAAAGATAATGAAAAGTCAATATTACATCAATAAACCTGTATCAGCTACCGTCTATAGAAGGCATTTACATGACAGAGGATCGGCATCGTTTTTCTCCTATCTTTCTCCACTGCCATTTTAACTTGGACCCACTATAGGTAGTCTCTTTAGAAATAACATTTTGATAAAATGTATTTTACATGTTCTTTAGATTTCAAGTAGTCAAACTCAATAAATAAGAAATAATTGGTAGCAAAATGTTGTTTCTCAGCTCTCATGACTCCTTTAGAGTGATATAATAAGAGATATTCTAACCCCATCTGGCGGTTACATCCTATAGACATACTGCAAGTAGGCCTATGTTCAAAAAATCCAATAAAGTAGGTTGCGATATTAAACACTAAGTAATTCATTCAATTGGAATTTACACAAATGAAACAAATCTTGATATGTAAATAGTTTATTCATAACTATAAATTTATTCGAAATTGATTGCACTGAGTATCAAATATATTGACAGACATTACATAAACACTGGTATTTACTTATCACATAATTGGAAGACTATAACGATGTAATACATTGATCACTTATCAGTAAGAATCACAAATCTTTCATGAACACCGGTATTCACGTATCACATATTTTTAAGATCAAAACTTTTTAATATTACTTATTAGCATTATAACCATCACTTATTATATATTTTGGCTTCACTTTATTTTTATTCCAATATCATTTACGTTCTTATAAAAATAAATAATTCATTTTTATTATCTCTGTGTTATGGATCAATTTATATTATGCACCTATTTAATTATTAGGTACACTGTGAGGGGCCCTATAACTCAAATAAATTCAATTCATCAATATAGATTACTTAAAGCTATTCAGGTTTAATGGAACTAGTTCTATAACTGATAACTTAATCTTCGAAAGAGTATTGGAATTACTCTACCTTATTTTTAAAGCCTTCCGTTGCACGATTATTTATTCGATTATTTAGACCTATTATTAAAATATTGTATTTATTATCAATTACTTCCTAACATAAATTTTAGTACCACATATAACATTTATTATTAAAATCTACTATAACGTATTTTGTTTACTGTTAATGACTCCCTTAATTATGTTTTGGAAATATCAGTCTGTATTTATCCTAAGTTTGATTTAAAAATATTATTCTATTCAAAGTTGAACTACCTATTCCCTGAGATCCATTATCACAGAATAAAAATGTTATAAGAGTATCAATTTTTTATTTTGCATTTTGAACAGTTTTAAATGGGGTAATATCCTGAATAATAAAATGAAAATATTTTCTTGTGTTTACCAAATATATTATATTTTGGAGCATTCGCATTATAGGATAATATTGTAAAGCGTTGTTGCATCACTGGTCAAGTTACTATTCTTTTAATGTTAATAGAAATCAATTTAGTTAATTCTAATATAGTTATAATTTGTTCAATATTTTGGATAAAATTGACTACACTAATATCAAAGTCACTTCTATTCTACAATAAAAAAACTATAAACTAATCCCATACGTTCTATCCATTAATTAAGCAAGCTTTGCTATCAGACTTGTGAGCCACTTTAAAACGTTTTCAGACCAATCAGTTACTTTGGAACTTTTTCAGACGTTGACTTACATAGATTTTTCAGACTAAAGAGATGAGATCAATGCTAATAATTAATTTTTCAACATTATTCTAGATCAAAAATAAAATGTCAATCATTTCTATACAAATAATTAAAGATGTGCAAAATAACAAATAGTTTAAAGTTACATAATATAAAATATTTCTAAAAGCCTTCAAGTCTCGAAAGTTACTTACATACAATGAAAATACTGAACAACTTACATCTTGTCCTTAAAAGAATTGTCGATTTGAGAATAACATTCTTGAAAAATACAGAAAACGACCTAACATCAGAGTCAGAGGCAACTCTATCCAAAGTAATATAATTAATAATATATTACTAAAAAAAGTAATAATACAATACTATGCCTCTATCTATACTACAAATAAAACAGGTAATATAATATACACTCGAAATCATAACCAGACAATCAGTTATTGTCCATTGTCGTTTTTAGGAACTCAAAGATTAATAATTGTGTTTGAACTCAACAACTATCATGAAATCAACTATGAAAAATTTTAAACAATAGATACATAGGTATTTACAGATACATAATTAAAATAAGACAATGAATTATTGTCTATCGTCATGTTTGAATATATCTAGGCTGAATAACTTCGTGAATATTTTATGAAAGACTAGTGAGTTGAATCAAATTAGAAACAATTAATCGATGTTAATATCTTACAACTATAATAATATATGGAACTTCAGACTAGACATTAAAAATTCAATCTCTATCAAGACATCAGAGCAAGACAATCCATTGTCTATTGTCATTTAACCGAGCTAACTTGATGACTTCTTAAGACTAGTGTGTTAACCGTTAATGCATCTTCACCTAGCACCTAGATCCAGTAGTTACTCCATCTAGTATGCCCCATTTTTCGCTTCGTTGATGAGCTGTTCGACTTTTCTGTCAAAAATTTGCCTCTTCTTCACTTTTACTACCTCGTTTTTCGTTGACTTCTCAGCTATCGATTTTGCAGCCTTTTCTTCCGTTTTCTTCATCTGATCGTTTTCCTTGAGAGAGAAAAACAATATCTTTAGCAATTTGCTTCATTTCGACAATTTGGAGAAGATCAGAATCAATCAAACAAGAGTTAGAAAGACTTAAGAAATGTATGGAAAGATACCCTAATGATGCTGGCTATTCATTTGAAACCTACATTATAGATATATTCCAATAATCATTGAAACTCCATGGATAAATTGAAAATTTTTGAAAAAGGAGTCTGAATCTTAATAATTGGCAAAAAGCTTTAAACTTAATAATTCTTCATAATCTATAACAGATGAACTATAAATTGTTATTCAAAATTATCGTGAACTTGGAAAAACTTTGATAAACTGGAAAATAGTAATAAATTGATAATGGAAACAACAATACTTCATTCTGGCGAGATATAGAAAGAAACATGAATCAAAACGATGTGAATTATTTATATACCCTAGTATTCTTTCATCATTCTTCCGAATATAGTATAATATTAAGCGAGCAATTTCTATATTAATATAAATGGTTATATGGGTATGTATTTATGTCCAACGGATCTCGAAAACGGCTCTAACGATTTTAATGAAATTTGCAATATAGGAGATTTATGATATAGATATAAAAATTCGATTACACTACGTCTCATCCCTAGGAAAACTCGCTGAACGACATTAAGGGTTTGAAAGCTAAAATTATTCATAATTGATCAAAAATAATAATCATATTTAAAATAATACATATTTTCGCGATGTTTCCAAATTCATCAAAAAAGTTACTTTTTCTTTTAATCCTTCAACCCTGAAACTTTTTTAGCACATGCACTCAGCTGCTGGGGGGCTCTTAATCAATCAGCTTATCTCACGAGAAATATTATCTAGAAATTTTTATCAACTTCTCAAAATATCTGATTTGATGACATGACATAATCAATGGTATATCATTCTAAATTGAAGTATATCAGAATTTTCAAAGTTAATCATTATTTTACAGTTCCAAGTGATTAGTGAGTGTTATTTTCTTATTCAATTTGGTTTGTAAACAATCTGAATTGGGACTTTTCTGTTTTCAAATGTTTGGACTAAAAATTGGACATGAATTCAAGTGTATGGAATATAGCCTACTTTTTGGACTATTTAGAGTGTATAGGCTTAATCAAAATTAGGGGAAGAAACAGTTTTGGGCTGTGCATATTAGTCCTTCCCCAATCATTTTAGAGAATCGTGTTCTGTTTATCAATAAGAAAATATAAACTATGCTTCTATGCTTTTGTACTCTGGAGCGAAGCTCGGTGCCCAGCTATTTTACATTAAACAATGATAATTTATTGTTATTGTATGTACTTACTTGCATAACTTTGTTGACTTTGGTGAAGAAGTCAGCAAATAGCTGATAGCAGTCATTCAGCTGGAAAGCAGCAGGCTCCTCACAGAAGTAAACTGCCAGTTGAGATTTAACCTCTCGAATTTTCTTTAATTTCTTGACTAGACAATGCACCTGTTGTTTCGCATTGTGGAAGAGATCTGGAAATGAAAACAATAAAATTAGTGACACTATTAACAAATTTTTCAAGTATGGCTTTGGAGTTTTTAAGGGCGATCAATTATTATTCGAACAGTCTGCTTGTATAGCCACAGGGTACCACTTAAAAGATCATTTATCGGTTGGTTATACATTGTATCACTCTTGTAAAGTTGTATATTCTAGCTGTTTCTTCTTCCCAAGTGAAAATCATGATTGTAAAATTGTATAGGCTACTCATATCATAGATTTAATGAATTGATACTCTATGTTCATATTGTAAATACCATAATCTCAATGCAATAAATGATTAGGTAGTAAATTTGAAGGGTATGAAACTTACCTCCGAATTGAGAAGACACTTTGCTCGATTTTATTCTTCTGCTAATGTCATTTACTCCCTCCATCAATGAGTTAACCTCCAATTCAAGGGCTGCAAACGGTGTCCTGCAAATTGAATAATATGATGATTAGTATTGCTTTGAACCCTATTATATTAGTTTTACAACTTTTATAGCAAATACAAAAAATACGAGTATTCGAATTGCAATCAGTCATGTTTAACAATATATCAAAAGTCAACAAGAAATCACTTATAATTTTCCAATCATCACATTCATCATATAAACTTATAATTTTCTTTGGACTCGAAGGACTGGAGATTATTCATCCCAGGTTTGGAAAATAGTAGAAATTACAATTCAAACACCTTAACTGTCTCTCAAGTCCCCATCTACTCACATCATATTGGTAGGTATAAGTCATATTGAATTTGAAAAAACTACTTTTGAATATAACATTAAAATGATGGTAGGCTATTCATAACGAAACTCACTTTGACATTCTCTGGAAATCGGCAACCTTGCTTCTGAATGCTAGCATACTGGCATCATTGGATGCAGCCACATCAACCACGTAGTGCAGAAATGAGATGTTTGGCTTATTGGCTCTTGTGTCAGCCAGCATTGCCAGAGAGCTGATCTTGATCGCATCTGCGTTACCAGCGTAAGTTCCCTGAAGAAAAAATTACAATAAATATTATAATAATGCACTGTATTATTATTATTGAATGCATACCGTATTGAAAACCGTAAGTTGAAAACTAAGAAAAATATATTTCAATGTATTCAAATATCATCACAAAATTTTAAGCTCTTACACAAAAATATTTTCTGTAAAAGTAAAAATCATTCACTTGGATTATTGATGAGGTAATTAAATCTACTCACAGCAATCAGTTTTATGATAAGTGGAAAACCATCTGTGATTGCTTTTATCAGGCTACGTCATAATGCAATATCATCTCAAAACCGTTTCGAAATATGGTTATTATATAAATCATATTGAATAAAATGGACTGTTGATTCATCTTGAATCTTGATAAATATGTATAATAATTATATAATACCAATGTGTGATGTGAGACATCTTGTAATCAAAAAGTAGCCTATGTCTTCCAAGGTTTCATCTCAACCAGAAGTAATACACTACTGTAGAGTGAAAATCATCCACCTGGATTACTGAAAAATAAAGTCTACTCACAGCATTCAGTTTGTTTCCAAGTTGCAGGATGAGCAACAAGAACTGCTTGAGACTGCAATCATTAATGAGGAACTCGCAGGTTTCAATCACTTTTTCCAAATGCTCAGATGCGTCAGTGTATCGTTCATGGAATTCTTGTTTAAAGAGCATTGCCTGCACTCTCAGCTCGTAGTCGGCGATATCTGACAGATGCAGATAGAAGATCTCAGCTTCCCCAAGATTTTTGCTACTGGAATAGGCGCGTATTTCAGCAATCTGAAAGAATGAGAAAATCATTTGAAATAACTTTTGTTAAATTGAGAACTGAGTTTATAGGCTGAATAATCAATTTTGACAAAATTAATTATTCATTTTTTGTAAAATTCAACAACCTTAGACTATCATTCATCAACAGAATTGTTTCATTTGTAAATGCAGTTATTAGGTTGAAAAATGTATTTCTTTTTTTTAGAATTGGTGGCTGGAGCTCAAGGCTTCTTTTTCCGGTCAAGTCAAAAACTCTTGTATTTTTATTTGTAAAAATATTTCTTGTATTTTATAGTATCAATCAATCCATTTTTAATTAATAATGAATGGGAAATCAATTTTTAATAATAGAAATTTGTAAAAAGAATCATCCCTGTAACAAGAAGTGTCTTAAAAAATAGGGTACCGTATGTAGCCTACTACAAAAGATGTATAACTACACATTCTAAACTTATGAATGAAATAACACACTCTTGAAATGCAATTTCGTTATAATCCTCACCTCTTTCTTTTCGGGCATGAGTTTTATCAACGATTTCAGGTTCTCGACGGGTAGACCAGCGCCATTTTTAATTGAGTCCAGGACAAACTCAACATTTTCCTTGAACTGCTTGAGGAATATGTTGACCAGAAAACTGCGCTGGCTGTCCAACAGGTTCACTTTCTGCACCTTCTTCTCTGCCAGCTGATTCTTGGAGGCCTCAGCTGACTTTGTCGGCTGTTTCTGGCAGAACAGCTCCTCCATCTTGGTAAAGTCCACTTTCAGAATTGGCAGTTGTACTTCCGAGTCTGACCACAAGGATTTTGCTGTGATAGAAAACAATAAATTATGAATGGAAATCATATAAAAAGTTGGAAAAATGAATAACTAAGTTTGATCACTATCAACTGGAAGACTACATATTATTGGTATTGAAGTTATTAAATTGTATTCAAATTATTGTCATTCTTTCAATGAATCCACAAATCTGAACTTCTCCAATAGACTAACTACTGGTTGAATAATAATAATAATAATATCGAGTGACCTGGCTGGCTCAGGTCTGGTGTCAGAGTTTTCAGGTCGCAACTGATCAATTTCAGGGCCTCTGACATGACCTAACGACTGCTTTTTAGGCAGCCGGGACCGACGGCTTAACGTGTCCA
>NW_024093651.1:0-11180 GCF_014356525.2 Nilaparvata lugens | reverse complement strand
TCCGGGTAGTCTATTTTTCAAAATATCCCACCTCTGGGGGCTTGAACTGAAAATGTTGAATAACTTTTGGACAGCCCCAAAAAAAGTTATAGCCGCTGGACAGCACTCCGCTGCTTGTTCACCACAAAGGTTTAAGGAGTGACAAGTGCACACAGAGTAAACAGCTTCGCTGTTGGCTGATAATATGAAAGCCTGAGCTCCTTTATAAGCACCTTTCAAGTTACTTCCATTGTCGTAACCTTGGCCTTTACAGTCTTCTATAGGGATTTCATAGCGTTTCAAAGTACTCAAGATAAGCTCAGCAATATCTTTGCCACTCTTTTTTGTGCAATCAGCAAAACATAGAGGTCGTTCTTGCACTTTGTAGGGTTAACTTTCTTCTTCGGTTTCATGCACGTATCTCAAAATAAATGCTGTCTGTTCAATGTAAGCTGAATCAGGTGATTCAAATGGAACAGAAACGGAACGATAGAACTATCCACAAAACAGCACAGAAAATTGACAGCGTGCAACAGACATAAGTAAACAAAGAAGCTAGACAGATACACTGCCGCTGGCCGCGATGACGGCTAGTGCAGTGTTGCCAATGCTGCATGCTGCTACCTCGCAGACTTGATAATACCCACCGGGCGGCCGGCCGGACCTGCGGGCCACCACAGTACTAAAACCCCTCACCTTCAAATTTACCGTTCTTTTCTTCTATTCTACAATAGAAGAAAAACTCAAGTTTTGCCCTACTGATTAATGCATTACACCCAACTTTATTTTTAGATAAGAAGTCTGTTAAAGGAATATTGCCCAATCAAAAGACCACTGATTTGTGTTTTAAACCAGACCTAGGGGCCCGGGCCCCGGGGCTGTAGCCCCCCTACCCCTCCCTGTCACCGGCCCTGGGAGCGATGCGATAGACAGGCCATTACGCCCATTAATCATGGGGGAGGACCGCGCCGCAGCGTAACAGTGCTACTTATCCCCCTCCCACCGCCGCATCTATGATAGTAACCCCCAAACTATATATATCATTGGATTCAGCAAGAAACGGCCTACAACGTTTATTGAGAGCCTTTTCCTCTAAGTCGGCTAATTACTTGAATATTCGAGAAATAACAAAAAATCCATAATAAAAAAATACATTTTTCGAGATATTTTATTTTTTTACGGAAAAACTATGCGGTTTATCGCAAAAATGTATAGGACCATATTGAAAGCCAGTTATGTGTACATAATATTGAGAAGAAATTAAAAGCTGTACTATGAATAGTAACTGCAGGACAGGCGATTTTATAAACGCGCGTTTTTTACAACTTACCCCCCTCCCCCCCAAGCTGTCGACCACCCTGGGACGTGACGACATCCAGTTTCATATACACTAAAGACCCCCTAACAATAATCCGAAGTCAAATTCTCTGCCTCTCTCATGTATGCTCAATGTAAGCCAGCGCCTGGACTAAGTTGCTCTAGTGAGCCAGGGTGTCAATTTGTAGATTGTAGATTCCAACCAGTTTGACACACGCACAACTGCCAACGCCCTTCTTGCAGAAAGGTGTTGCTGAAGCCTACGTGAACAATAGTATTTCAAAACATTGTTATTCGAGGAGCTATTCACAAGTAATTGTCAATAAGGGCCTGTCTATTATAAACTGTAGGATGTTGAACAAACTAATATACAGTCGAACCTCTCTATAACAAACCTCCACCTAACGAAATCCTCTACACGACGAATTTTTACCTGGTCCCATGACATTTTAGAGTTTTGCTGCTTATTTACCTCTATTTAACGAATTTCGGACCTCTCAACAACAAAGTTTTTTCTTGACTTCAACATACAAAGTGTAGTGTGTATAGTGTATAGGAAGCAGACGGTCATTTTCAAGGAATTCTTTAGTTTCAGCAGAAAGGTCAATAGACTAAAAATAATGGCAATTCAGGTAGGAAGAAGATAGGGTGGTACGATATTATAAGATCCATAGGATCGTGGCAGTTTTCTTGACAGAACCTCTCAATAACGAATACCTCTCAGCAGCGAATTTTTTCTCGGGATAATCGACTTCGTTATACAGAGGTTCGACTGTATTTTCATTTTCATAGTATTGCTTTTCGTAACATTAACCCTACAGAGACACACTTACTTTATGCTAACACAGTAGACACTCTGGGGTGTTGAACACCCCCATTTAATTTTGCATTTTTCTTTGAAAAATATGAAAAAACAAGTACTTAGACCATCATTTCTCAATAATTTTTGTTCCAAGTACATACAGGAATCAAAAGTGAAGCACTGCTTATCAATATTTATACTAATTTTAGAAGTACGTATGTTCCGCCTAAGTGTTGGAGCTCCTAATCCGGTTTGAACGAATGGCTTGATCATTGCCAATGACAACTTCATCAAAAACTCACGTCTCTTCATTTTATTGTTTTGAATCTCAAGTTGTAGAGAATCATAGCATTTATTCCAATCTGATCCATCATCCCATACCACATTCGTAGTGACAATACAAGTAAATCTTTGTAATAAAAGTGTTTGATGAAAGTCCTACGTAAAAGACACTGTGGGGTGTTAGACACCCTAAACTAAGAACAAGATGAGCTGGTGACCTTGTAGAATGCTATTACTGACTGGAAGTGGTGGAGAGTAGTTGACAATACTACAAACCTAATTTTGACTGGGCATAAATTCCCATCTGTTTGATATTGTCAACTGCAGAACAGAAAAAAAATCCCTGGGGTGTGAAACACCCCAGTGTGTGTCTTTAGGGTTAAAGGACTGATGAATTTCGAAGTATTTTCTATTCTGGTTGTGAATATAGATGTTATTATGGAATGTTGAATATTATTGTTTAACTTTGGGCTCATATATTCTATTGGTATTCATGATAAATTAAGCTTGGTAAATATATTTTGTTCATTTATAGTGGTTTTGTATAGAATAATTATTGAACTAGCGTGAGTTTTAACTTTTGACTTACTGAAGGACAAAGTCGTTGTCCGTCTGTTTGTATGTTCTACAATAACTTTAGAAAGAATTGATCAATCTTCTCAAATTATGAACACGTATTCTCTGAACCCTTTTACAGGTCAAGTTTGTTGGACAACAATTGACTCACTCTTTTGTCCTTTTTCAGGATATAAAATAACATTGAAAGTGCATTAGAAAAAAATTGTTATGATCTATCATTTGGTCAGCTGAAGAATTCTTTGCATGCAATTACTACAGTTTTTCCATTCATTCATTCGTAACATCATCTGAGGTTATTTGGGAGCAAAGTTAGTAGACTGTCTACTAACGTTGATTTGGGAGCCATCACACACACTGACATAATATGATTTTAGCTGATTCATTATACTTTACAACTTTTGTATCAACAAAATGATATGGGTTGATATAATTATCAATTTGCGGTTTTGGCTATTTATTTTCTCTTGGAACTATGTATCGAAATCATGTATCAAACATTTAAAAAAATCTTTGAGTGTCAAAGATGTTGAAGCGACAGAGTAATATTTTTAGAGTAATTTTTCATTTCAAATAACATTCCCAATGGAAACTGCTGTCAAATTATTATTGTAGAGAAATATTTAGCAGCTTTAGTAATTTTCATAAACTCTGTATAATCAAAGTTGAGGGTTTCAAAGATTACAATGCAAAACAGTTCTTGAGCGAGTTCTCTGAACCACGGGGGTCACAAGTTCATACAGATAGAAAAAGATAAATTCTTTTAACCGTATATTATCATAATATGCTAGAATAGTATCAGTAGTTATTAGTAATTTTTCATATAGTGATAGCTAATAGTGGGTTATAGTAATTGCAAAAATAATAGACTATTTATTATTTGATATAGCCTATTACTAAATAAGTTTCATAGAATGTGTAAATTATTTATTATGCAGATTCTTATATAATTTGCATTCATCAATTACATTGAATTAAATTGAATTGTCATTCTGGGATATATTATGTCACACACTGTCAACAATTTATTACTTTATATTTCTTTTCTATAAAATATATTATTGAAGGAAATAAATTATGGAGGTTTCTGTTTTCTTCGTGATCTATTCATTATTTGAGTTTATGAATTTTGTACTCAGAAATAAATATGGCTGTCTAGCAAGTAGTCAAATAGAAAAAAGCATGAATATTTTTTTCTGTATACCCAGTTTCCAGTAAGTTACAATTAATCCAGAAGATATAAAGAATAATTTTATTTGACTTTAATTTTTATTAATGGACTAATCATATGATAGATGGTATGGTGATTTAATAATAAATTATTTGATTTGAAGTTTCACTTTGAATTGAAAAAAGTATAACAATAATTGATGGAGCCTCAATTTAATCATTGATAAAAATTATCTGGAAGGATCTCATTATCAGATTATTTGCCAATGTGTAATAGAATTGACTCATTTATTTATTTATTTATGCATTCATAGAAATAAAATAATTCCAAACTTATTATGAATTATATTGGAAAAGGAACAACAGCTTTTATGTTGATATCAGCAGCATGAGATAATACTGAGAGGGAAATTATAGAGTACTGTAGTATCACACAGAAAATATATTTTCCTTTCTCCTCTCTGAGAAGTTACTGTACTAGTGTGTGATTCACTGTATGGTGTGTGCATGTGTGCTTGTATGCGCTTCATAAAATTGAAAAGACAGCAGAGCAGAGCAAGCCGATCATCTACTAGTAATATTGGATAATTGCCAATCATGACTTGTTTTTATTTTGTTGAATGTGGATGTGGAATGACAATAGCGGAGCAAGGGGAGTAGGTGACAGAGTAGCCTACTGGCTACTACAACTGTTGGAGGGGGATTTCTGAATTAGCGGGGAAGGCCTGTCGATGGTACTGATCTCTTGTAGCGAGTTGAAGAACTAACTGTTAGTCACCCATTTTACCCCCCTCCACACCAACTCCATACTGCTGGTCACCCATTAAGCGCAACATTAGATGAGTTCTCTGTCCTCTTCTCTGTGAAGAAGCATTGGTTGGATAGGGGTCTGATTGATAGTTTCCATTCTGTATCTATTCAGTGGCTTTGTCAGGTGGCATGCGGCCTTAGACCGCATAGTCCAGTTATAGGATAGACACAGCCTATTATACCTAATATGAAGAAAAATAAAATCTCAGTATCCTTTTTAGAAATATTTTATCATAACATGCTTCGGACATTTATGCCATTTTCAAGTGATATGAAGTAATGGCATAAATGTCCGAAACATGTTATGATAGAATATTCCTAAAAATGGTACTGAGATTTTTATTTTTCTTTAAATTTATATTACAAGTAGCCCTATACAGAAAAGAGATTAGAAACACAGCCATGAATACCGATTAGTATACAGTGAACTCTATACTAACTGGAATGGACTAGTAACACAAAGAAAGTGAGGCAGCTGGTGAAGATAGGAAACCCGCATTGCTGTGGGATTGGTCATTTTGTAACACTTTGGCTCTTATGAGAAAATGCATTGCACAGTTGCAATTTCTATTTTATTTCTATATTGTATGTCTTATTCCATGTAAGCGTTATTTTTCCTTTATTAAGGAGTTTATTGTTAACTTTTTGAGAGCAAAAATAATGAAATAGGTTGAATATGAATAGAGAAAAGATTTTTTTCATTTGTGACTGCAGTAGTTTTAGTAATGTCAACTTTTCACAAGCAAGGGAATAACTTGGGGCCAGATTTCAGAGAAGCGTATCATTTATTAATTTTTATTTATTTAACAAGGACAATATAAACTGTCATGAAATGATTGGGAATGAAAAACAGGCTCATAGTCCTTATTATTCCAATCCTGAATTTTGTTTGTACACAGTCCAAAGGAGGGCTGTGTTTAATTGAAACTATCACAGTCTGATGTTTATTTTGATAGGATATACTATTGTTTTTTGGATTATATGATTTATTGTTATTGTTAAAGGAAAGATTTATGATTTATTGTTTAATGAAATAAATTTAATAATATAGGCCTACTCACAGCAGGCTATGAATGTAGAATTATGTAGGTGTGCATTGGTGTAATTTCAAATCATGTAAGAGTGGGAGTTCCAGAAATGAAGCAAATAACAAAGAAACATTTTATTATATTATATGACTATGATAAGCCTACAATAAAATATGCTACATAATTACCAGAGTAAAATGAACAATTTGAGATTAAAAGGTTCCAAAAATTAATAAATTATAATTCAGCTGATAACAATATCATATTTTTCACAATAAAAGTAGATGAATAAAATGAATTATGTGGACTCTTGATGATTCAATAACACAGGATTATTGAATATGTAATGATAGCAATAGGTATTCTGATAACATTTCAAATCATGTAAGTGTGGGAGTTTCAGAAATGATGCAAAGAAATCTATGAAGAAACATATCAATTGTATTATAATTATGACCATATCTCGGGCCACTCCCGTGTTTCAGATGGACACGTTAAGTCGTCGGTCCCGGCTGCCTAAAAAGCAGTCATTAGGTCATGTCAGAGGCCCTAAAATTGATCAGTTGCGACCTGAAAACTCTGACACCAGACCTGAGCCAGCCAGGTCACTCGATATTATTATTATTATTATGACCATATGATAAGCAAACAGTAAAATATGCTAAATAATTATTATGATATTTATGATGATGATGGTATTTTGTAAACTTGACTGGAATGAACTATAGACATCAACTCACATTATATAATCATGTTAGGCCGGTTATATTATATGTGATGTTAGGCCGGTATTAGACGGTAATAGTTCTATGATATGAAAAAATTTGAAAATATGATTCCATACAACTTATTTCATATGATCTACATATGACAGAAATATTACTGTCTAATTTTTTTTTTTATATTTGTAACATTTTATTGTTTTATTTGTTTCGTAATTCTTTGTAATTTTGTTTTGTGTGTTTTTAATAAATTGAAATTGAATTGAAAAAAAAATAATAGCGGCCTTAGTTTGTTATTTCTTTACTATCATACTTTGCTCTCTTGTTTTGAACTTAGAGATGTGTAGATAAGTGCCATAAGCTGGTATCAAAGAAACGTCTTCATAAACAAGTTTTTCAAATTCCCTACTCAAAATAACATAAAAATAATCCAATCTCTAAAATCATAATTTTGCAGTTACGGTATGACATTTCAACTTAGTAGAGCACTTACGGCTAAGCAGTATTAACACTGTAACTTACTTAAGCTATATTAGTTTCACCAAGGCATCAAGTAGCCTAAAGCAATTCAAACAGTTAATTTTATGGATGCATAACAGCTTTAATACATAGATTTAAAATGCTCAATAAAAATTCAATATAGTGTTCATTAGATATAACTGATTTGCGCCTTGTCTTTTATGCAACTTCCCATTATATCAATAAGGCTATTAAAATTTTCCACCACTTCTTGCCTCTCTCTGTAATGGCTGTCCATGTTCAATTCGTGGGTGGGTATAAGTTGTTCAACGGGAGAGCTGATTGACAGTCAAAAATGTAAACAAAAATGAACTTGAGTGGAACGATAGGATCTAGGATCGTTCCACATTTCCACTCTGTATAAGCTTGACACTTCACAGTTTAAAGGTTATGTTAACACTGTTTAGTGCTTACGTGCTTACAGTGCTTTCACATTTTATTTATTTATTATTATTTGAACTCACTTCAAGTTACAAATCAAAGGTAACTGATTCAAAACTTAGAATACTTATATGAAAATTATTTAAAACAATAAATATTTAATACTTTACGTAGAGCTAGCTAATAGAAAAGTTTGAATTATTTTTACATTCACTTGTATTAAGGTATAAAATAAATTATGTAGAAGACTATTTCAATTAACAGTTTCTATTTAGATAGGCCGTATGTATTGTAGCTACAATAATAAAGTGAATTCTTTGTTAGTAGTATAGCAGCGTAAAATAATTTATTGTGAATTAAAAATGTACGCCCATTATGGAAACTAATCACCGGTTTCACTTTGTTAAAATATTATTATTCTAGAACATTCTTATCAGTAATAATTGCATAGCTTATCTTGTTATAAACTTCACAAAATTTCAATAAGATGTACTTTGTGTAATTTTTGAAATACAATAATGCACTTCAAAACGCTGTTTTAAGCCTTATCTTTGGCGTAATTTTAATAGGGCAATGTTACCGGTATTTGGAATCATCGCATTTGTAAAAACACAGTCAGACAGACTTTGGTCTTTGTATTTGGCATCCATCTCCTTTAGTTCGTAAGTTGTCCGCTCTGACGCTAGTTGTTTGTTAGTGCTAGTTGTCGTTCACACACTTTGTCTACTTCTATTTTTGTAGATTTTAAGATGTGATTTTCGATGTATTTTATTCATTTCATTGTTCTAGTAATTTATAGTGCAGTTTTCGTCATATTCTGCAATTATTCGAGCCATTTTGCATTGGTTCCTTGATATAGACACTTTGTTCTTGTCATTTTTATTTTCATTACTTCCAACTCCCCATAGTTGGCTTTGTTCATAGACACTTCCGTCTTCTCGTTTCTCAAGCCAAGTAGTCTGTTCAAGGCTTCTCCTTTCATTTCTTCAAATATGTAGCAATTTTATCTTTTCACCTGAAATTAATGTTTTAAGGTGTTCTCCATGTTCTCCTAGTCATTATGTGCAAATAAGTTTCTCTGTGGGATTTTTTCCTCCAAAATATCTTTGTCATTAACCTATAATTATATGTCACTATATAGCACTATAGCTAACCTATTAGTGCTGCGTCACCTCGTGTTCAACTTTAAAAATGCAGAACTAATTTTCCACAAACTTTATCCTCAAAATTCAAATGTTTCCTGCCATCATAGATTATTATGAACACTATAAAATTGTATTTGTGAGTACTTTAATGTAAGTTCAATTTTTTCTCTCTTGGCACTTTGTCTGATTGGTTCGGTTAAAAGTCACAGTGACTTGTAGGCCACAATACTTCTCTCTGCATCAGGACACTGTGTCCGCCGCATTCAGCATCAGGATTGAAGATCCGCCACTCTACTATTTCCAAGATTCTAGATTTTGTGGGTATACACTAACCCAGTTCAATTCTCAACCAATCAGAAAAGTAGCCTTGCTGCCAACCTCAAGTTTCATAAACTCTATTCTTGCCCGTGTGCAATTTCTGTGTGCATCCAGTGATCTGGCTTATTAAATGTGCTCAGAACTTTCTGTTTCAAATTGTTTTCAACTGTATCAATCAATTCAAATTATTTTCACCGTCATGATGGACATTTCTAGTTGTGCTAACTGCATCCACTACCTCACATTTTGCATATGTCTTGAACTTTGGCACCGTGCCATTTCAACTACAATTACAAATTCCATGTGTTGGTCCACCCTGGATTCTGTGTATCCACTCTGAGGTCATTCATTGGTCTTCAGTGCTCTTCTCTTTGGTCGACAGAGCTCATCTCATCGGTCATCGGAGTTCTGCTTCATCGGTCTTTGGTGTCCTTCTCATTGGTCTTCCCTTCTCTCACTGATTGCATCCAAGGTGCCCTGCTGCCTGTCCAGGTCCGAGTCATTGGTGTGTGTCTCACGTGCCCTCCCGGGAACAAGTTAGATGGCCTGACTTGCAACAATGTTTTTCAGATGAGTTTTTGTCACTTTCAATATTTTTAGATTTATTCTTTGGCCCATTTTACACAGAGGTATTTCTAATATTCATATTTTAATTCTGTTTTTAAATTGTCATCTATTTGCTACATTGAAACTTCTACTTACCCTTTTTTATGAGCCTCTTTCTCCTTTTACCACAACATTGGAAGTCTGTTGTGCAACAATTTTGCCACTTTAAGTATTTGAAGTCACATTTAGTAATTCTGTATATGTATAATTCTAGGAACTTTCAACATTTTCACTTTAATTATCAATCATTTTAAATCAGACAGTATAGCTGTCTTTGTTCTGTTCTACACATTAGCCAAATTGCTTCTGGTGTACTCTCATGTCATACGAAGTATTGTTATGATTTGTTGAGATTTATTCTGAATTTATTGATGATCCATGGTTGATTCTAATCATCAATACTGTGTTATATTTCTACCCTTTTTGTCATTAATTTTCAGGAACAATAATTTAAGAATCAGTGAAATGAATCACAGACAATTGCTCACTATTGAATTATGACTTCATAAATATGTTAATCAGGACTATAAATGTCTCAATTCAGTTATGGTAGAAACCAAACTATTCAAGTTACATTTTTCTATATTTAAATTATATATTAACTTACATTGAAAACTTATCCATATTCATTATTGTATTTTTATATCTCCATCATCAGTAAACATTTTGTTGTTTGTTAACATTTACTAAGCCTATGACAAAAAGGCAAAATAAAATCAGTCATTGTTTCTGTACAACTTTGTATTTATTTAGAAAAATCATTATCACAAGTATCAACTTAGAACTATTATATTTTTTAGATTTAATTACAATTCTTTTCAACATTCTAGCTTCCAGATTTAATACAATTCTATAACAGTTGTAATTTCAATTTGGCACTTGATTGGGTCTGTGGTGCAAGAACTAGACAAGTGTAGTTCTTTTATTAAATTCTGTTTCTCCACCATACGTCCAAAGTTAGGTTGGCTTAACAACCCAACCTGCCACGAGACTCATCAGCATTATTTTAAAAAAACTGGAAGAATAGGTAAAGAATAAAATCGGGTGATAGCAATATTTTACTAAAATTATTACAGACAGATGATTTTCTACAATGTTATTTTTCTCATATTGTTTGATAAATTCATATAAATAATCTCAAATTAATGTCAGTTGCACAGAAGCCGGCTAATTTTAACCGTGATTAATTTCATGAGAACCAATCAGAGAGGCATTTTTATAAGACGGTTTGTCTGATTGGCTCTCCAGGAATAATTACGATTAAAATTTAACGGCTTTTGGCACTTAGTCATGATTTAACAATGAAACAGACAATCCTTTTTCATGCATTGTTATGATTGAATGGAATTCAGTTTACTCAGTGGATAAATTATTATTTAAAGGTATTTTATATTGTATTGATTCAAAATTATTAAAATGGTGTTTGTAAAAGCTCTTGATTAATAAAAAGTATTATTATTGTTATAAATGGCTATTTTTTATCACGGCTAAGTAACTATCTGCTAAAATCTGGTTGAATTGATTA
>NW_024093650.1:0-11059 GCF_014356525.2 Nilaparvata lugens | reverse complement strand
AATGAATCTTTCAAATAGATCTCATGAAAAGAGAGAAAAATTGTGATTACCTTTTAAAATGAAGAATTTGCTAAAGGAATAGTTAGCGACCGAGCGATAAAGCTTACTTATCAATAACTGTATATTTGATAAGAGTACCGTTCTGTACTGAATATTTTCTAGGAAAATTATTCAATAAAATTATAATTATTTTGCAAATAAGCACAAATTATTTATGAATCGCTCACTGATTTTGAGGTTACACTTTGTTTACTATCGATCAGATGTTTTTAAAACAGTTCGAACGCAGCTGACTGATTCAAAGTATTGTCAAATGTCACGCTGGCTTCACGTAAGATATAATACCATCTCTAAAAATTAAAACTATCCATAAAGGATCAAGAATTCAAATAAAAAAAAAATAAAATGTATGTGTTATCGTTGAAATTATTTATTATTTAAGAAATTATATTATATGTCAGGTCTTATTGTAACTAAATAGGTCATAGCATGAAATTATATTATTGATAAAATGGCAGAAATTAATTATAACAATCTCAAACCTAATAAAAATTGTACAAGAATATTAATTTATTAATGATTTAATTCAACTGAACCACATGGTAATTAAATCTCTTTGGCAGGTCTAAGCCAATCACAGTGCATAGAAATAGCACCAAGAAGGTGATCGTTTGAAAGCAACACATGTTAATCTATTATCAGACACCAACCCTGCCTTATCAGTTACACTAGCACATGTACATTGTATGAGAGGAACTATGTCTAGAAGATTAAGCAGTTTTAAGAATTACATAAATTAAATTATTATTGTAATTAAAGGAATTGTATTCTACTGCTTGCCACTGACGTCATGTTACGTCACAAGCGTTCTACCAATGGCAAATTTTTATGCAAATTATTACATCGAGATTCTGAGAAGCAAGGTCTAGCCTAAAAGCTTAGAGAAAAGACAGCACTTCCCTTTTGAAATCCTCACCGTGCAGATCTCTTTTTATAGTTACCAAAGACCTATTTGTGAAAATTTCTTGTTCGATTTTAAATGTTCTATTTGTGAGCCGATATTTTAGGCCAATTTATTTGTTATTTGTAAATTTCTGTTTTCATCAATCGATAAATTTAAAAGCTTAAAGTAAATTATCCCTTAATTAATTCGGTGAAGGAGATATTTAAATTAAAATTCCCCACGTGCTGAAACCGAAGCCTGGATTGCCGCCGATCAAACGATTTTTGATCTAAAGAAGAAAACCACGACCGCCAAGGAATTCACGTGAGTTATAAGTTTTAAAAGGGGCCCCAGTCAACGCTTCGAAAATATTTCAGTGCAGAAACATAAATTTTTCTTCGTGAAATTGTTGGCCACGCCGACAAGCGCTTTAGCATTTGGGAGCCTAGATTTTATTCATATTAAATTTATAAGAATTTGTAGTTGATTAACTATCCTCCGCTGCCTGAACCACGACCCCGAGCATTTTTAAAATATTTTATAATTCATTTTTTCACTATTTTTTCAAAACTGTTCAATTTTATCAATTGTAAAATTCTGTTGAATCACGCATGGTATCATGCAAGCACAAGAAAATTTTTAACTATTCTATTAATGCTAAATTATTATCAACCTGTAAATCAAATTCTGAATCTGCACTGTATGATTACATATTTTATTATAATATATTTCAGTTTTGTTAATTCGCTTTCTGAGTTCGATTATTTCTTAAGCCTGTCAATTATTGTGTCTGATACGTTCTATATCATCAAGAACCGATCGAATACGATCATTGGAATAATTGAATTAAGCTGGATACTGGAACAGGTCTAAGTGGATGTAGCGAGTGGGGTCAGATCGAGATATTTATTCTTTGTCCTTACCTGCTCATATATCAGCTTTTATCTGTTACCTACCTCGACTTTGGAGCGAACACATCTATTGTACAGCAGTGGCAGCCATAGATCATATAAATTCCTACAATAGAGCTTAAAACCCGACAAGACTCTGTTCTCGAAATATATTCTGAACGATATTTGGTCCAAATACCGTATTTTAATCCTTCAGAACTTATTAGAGACGCAGTCCCGTAAATTATCTACATCGGGATTTTTGCTCGACCTGTATGATTTTGTATGCTCATCCTTCACAGGTAATAATTTTAAGGTATCCGTCTTCAGTGTTTAGCGATCGCTACACTGCTTATTAAAAATTTCATCGTTATACAATTTGTCATTAGAGGAGTCAAGGGTGAGCGAGCGTTTAGGCCTCCCGCGATTCCGACATTGTATTGAGTCTTGTAGTGAGTCAATCATCTGGTGTGTCACTCAGCGTCCTCACACGCCATTGCAAAATTTATAGCCGCTACACCATTGCGTCAGTACAAGATTCACTCTACATGTGTGAAGCCTTCAAATACCGCACCACATGATTTTGCCGGCCCAACGTGAGGCATTTAAATACAGCATTAATACATCACCCTACATGTGTTGTCCTATCCTTGGAGGTGAGAGTGACTCCCCCAGGAAGAGCACTACAATGCATAACAATATTATGTATTTTATCTATAGTTATTAAAAATTGTTTTTTTTTTTCATATTATAACAGCTCAATATTATTTACTTAATTTATATTTTGTAAATTCATTATATTTGCTGTAATTGTAAGCTATTGTATATAAGATGAAGCCAGTATATATTGTAATCTACATAAATAAAGTACTCAATCATCAATCTCTCTCACTCATTCTCTTTCTCTTTTTCTGCCTTGCCTTCTCATCTTTCCCTGTTCATCAAGTGAACATTTCCCACTTTAGGACAGATTTCAACTGATAACAAATTCTCTTTTTATTGGAGTATTGTTGATGAAATGCTCAGTTAGTTAATAACTGGGGCTAGAATGAGCAATACTAGTAGCCTATCAATAATTATTTCAAGATTCATATACCTTACCATTCAATTTCAATTTATTAAAAACACACAAAACAAGACAAAACAAAATTACAAAGAATTACGAAAAAAAAAACACACTAAAATGTTACAAATATAAAAAACCATGGGCTTTGTGTTTGGGTGTTTTGGAGAAAAGAAAAAGAGAGGAAGATACCTAGCCAACTATGGTTTCCCATGTAATAGGCAGGCAAAGAGAGAGATAAATAATGAGGAAAAGGGAAGGGAAGAAATGGGGGGAAGGAAGAAAACAGAGGAATAGGTACTCAAAATAAAGGTAAGCGAGTCCACTGAAAAATGAAAAACCTAATGAAAAAAACAATGCTGGAGCAGAAATCTCGAGTCAAATATCTAAATGGAATGAACCTCAGTCAATGTTCAGTATTTGACAATGAAGTATGAAATAATATGTTTCTGTAGCATGATATGAGAGAAAAATTCATCAATTCCAGTAGTTATCATGGCTGTCAGGATTCGAATACAGGATTTTCACAGTTTATCTCTCAATCTTGAATGATATGCGTCTATCATTTCCTCCAGTATATATTTGCATGATGTTTTCATTTCTCAAAATAGTCCTTTTAGCAGCCTCACAATTAGTTCTTCTATTTTAAGTTGTACGAGTCATCAAAATCATTTCAATCAGTATTTAAATGCTCAATAGCTGCTTTTGAAATTACATTAATTGGAAATAAATCCAGTTTCATGAGGCTGTCAATAGTCAATATTATACTATAAATTTAAATCACTTTTTGCTATTAGAAAAAACGACTAGCAGTCAGATATTTTACAATAAATGAATTAATTTGATTCGACAACGAGATCTTTCGGCAGGTTCGCCATCTTCTTGGTTGTACTCATAGACAAGTAGCAGAATAGAATGACAATTTTTAGTGTGCTGTTGGTGTCTATTGGATTAGTGCCTGTTGGTGCTGTTGGTGTCTATTGGTGTCTATTGGGTTTGTTGTGGCTGAGATATTTGCCATTCTATCCTTCTACTTGTCTATGAGTACAACCAAAATGGTGACCTGCCGAAAGATCTCGTTGTCAAAGTAAGTGATTAATTCATTTATTGTAAAATATCTGACTGCTAGTCGTTTTTTCTAATAGCAAAAAGTGATTTAATAATAAGCAGTTCGTGATGGAAAACAACATTGAAGAATTCTATAAATTTAATATAATCGGCTCTTGAGATTAATCTTGTGAAGTATAAAATCTTATTATAAATTCTTCCTCTCAAAAGTTCCAATCTTTATATCACCAAAATATCACAGTGTAAAACTAGCAGTCTAAAACTATTACGGGAGGAAATATCCAAGTATGAGGACATTTCGAGATGAAAATCTATTTCGAAAACTTCACGAAATTGTACAAATCATAGGCTAGTACATACATTGTACTGCTTTTCGGGTGAAAAGTCCGAAAACGGCTTAATTTCCCATACACAAAGGTAATTTGACGGTGGGTGTGAAATTGTACAAATCATAGGCTAGTACATACATTGTACTGCTTTTCGGGTGAAAAGTCCGAAAACGGCTTAATTTCCCATACACAAAGGTAATTTGACGATTGGGGATCCTACTCAAATTGAAAATTCTACTTCACTATGAGTTTAAAAATCTGGTAGGCCATATTGAATGGAACTTAATTTTTTTAAATAGGAAGGTGGTCATGAGATACATGATTTCGATACGGAATTTCAAGAAAAAATGAATGACGAAAACCGCACATCGATATCTCAAACCGTTTAAAGATATTGACATTATTAATCGATACCACTTACGTATTTCATTTCTTATTTGCATGGTATTGATTATTAATGTGAATATCTTCTAAACGGTTTGAGATATCGATGTGCGGTTTTCGCCATTCATTTTTTCATGAAATTCCGTATCGAAATCATGTATCACATGACCACCTCCCTATTTAAAAAAATTAAGTTCCATTCAATATGGCGTACCAGATTTTTAAACTCATAGTAAAGTAGAATTTTTAATTTGAGTAGGATATCCAATCACACCCACCGTCAAATCACCTTTTCCTCCACCTACTGTCTAAAGTACTTACTTTACTCCCTGAAACATAATACTAAAGTGTCACTTTTTCGCTCTCGGTAGTAAAAAACAGAAAAAACTCCCTAGGGAGGAAAAGTGACTCCATTTAAATAACATGGGAAGCATCTCTATTTTAAAACTTACATTGTAATAGTTAGAAGGTCTAAGCTCAGATGAGAAAGCATAATAGAGGTGTCTGTCATTGAGTCAACTGAATTCAATAAAACAACCAGAAATTTGATCAACTCATGAAATAATATTATATGTTTGTATGATATTATATTCTTAATAAAATTTAACAATACGATAAAAATTTATACAATTTTTGAAATATTTTATTCTATTCAAAATACCAGCCAACAAATATTTCTGATCTCCAATTCAAATCTGAACGGCGTGATCTGGAGTCAGCCTTTTGGTAGATACCCAGCTGATATAATTGTTACAACTTTTGCCGATAGATAGCGCAATCGGCAGTGCCAATCAGACGACCGTTTTTAGGTTTCAGATTTTAGGCTATGTTGTTAGAAACATTGTCACCACTACGTAAGTTATTAAAATGATATATATTTGCAGTTCTATAGAAACATGTAGATGGAGGAAAATGTTTGTACATCACGAGCGAAAATAGTTATTTGTGCAACTAGTGCGCAAAGTGACAGTTTGCTGCACCGAAAGAAACGTTTACGCCCGAGCCGTAGGCGAGGGCGGAATGGTTTCTTGAGTGCAGCAGAGGACTTTGCGCACGTATTTCACATTATTTTTCCTACAGTTACAATTGAATATGAAAAGTGGGTAATTATGGGTAAAATTGCCTGAAATCCATCAAATAACTTAGTAGTGTTTGAATGGCGGGGGGCAGTTGTGTGGTGTGTGCTGTGGTGGCACTGTGCTGTTGCTGTCCTCGTTATAATATATAATAGTAATAATTAGCGCGTTGTGCTTCGTTGCACCTCTGCTCACTAGCAGCCACAGCAGTCACTGATACCAACTTCATTTTGATTTTGCTGCACTGTTGCTCCATATAACCTACTAAGTATTTTGCGTTGCCATGTTGCAAATCTGGAGTGCAGAAAAATTTTTCCCGCACTAAAGCGGAAAAGTGATTCTTTGCGTTCTGTAATCAGTGCAGGAATGGTCACTTTTCTAGGTAACTGTAGGAAAATACTTTTTCTCCCTCAGGAAAATTGCTACCCTCGGCTTCGCCTCGGGCTTCAAACTTTTTCCCACAGGGAGAAAAAGTCGTACTTTTCACTCTAGATATACAATACTATGGTGTATGAGATATTAAGCCATTCTCGGAAGAGTTACCCGAAAAGTAGTACATTGTATGTACTATCCTATGATTTCTACAATTTCGTGAAGTTTTCGATTTTTGGACGTCCAATTTTTTTTCGTCCTCACAAATTCTATTGGAACATTCTATTAGTTTACAAACACATGAATCATATGTGTACATTGACATATATTGACAAACACATATGATGTATCTGCACACATCATGAGTTTGACAAGTTCCATTCAATCTCGTAGGAATTGTAATAATGACAATCCAGGAAATCGGATGTCATAAAAGCGATGTGTGTGTAACCGGCTATATTCTTCAACTTTTTTGCCTCTTCACAAAAATGAATGCGAGAGTTGAATGGAATAGGGGCGTAACCCAGAAATTGAGATTTCGAGAAAATGGGCCTTAAAGTTTTCAACTAGTTTCAAAATAGAGAGGTTTTTTCTAAATACTTGAAAATTGTATTATTATGGTAGTTTGATATTTTATGAATAGAGTGGAATATAAAAATTCAAAGTATACAACTACAGTTAATCTATATTGAATGTTTAAAATATACTTGTAACTGCCCTTATTCCATTCAACAGCTCAATACTGTCCTTTTTCCGTTCAAGTCACATTGAATGGAAGAAGGGCAGTTTCAGTCATTTGAGACTTTGCATTATATTTCAGCTGTAGAATAATAAACAAATTGAATGGATGATGATTAATAAATAAAAACTTAATAATGATGATATTTATTGAATTCATTTTTCAAAAATAAATGATAAATGATAACAAACAGAAAAGTTATGACTACCTAAATGGTAGTAGTTTGCTGGACTTTGCAAATTTGGTCGAAACATGCCTTTATAAATAATTAAAAACTGATTAATAAATAAAAACTAATAAATGATGATATTATTGATTCATTTTTCAAAAATAAATGATAAATGATAAACAAAAGAAAGTTATGACTACCTAAATGGTAGTAGTCTGCTGGACTTGCAAATTGGTCGAAACAGGCCTTTATGAGATAAGGAAAAAAGTTATATACATTTTTATATATAACCTTAGTGGTAGCTGCCTGAGACTTTGCGAATATATTGTCAAAAAATATGCCTTTTGGTCATCACTCAGGTATGGGTAAAGACGTAGGTTTAATAGAATAAAAATAATCAAGTTCCAATACTTTCAATTACTCAAGGTTAATTCTAAGATTTCAAAAGCAAAGTATAACGTATTAGAGCATAATAATCATGAAGCATTTCTGTTTACAACCAATCCAAAAGCCTAAGCTGAAAGCTCTGATCACAGACTGTGGAAATGAGAACTGCTGACAAACATAACCTCCTAAAAATCAACGTCATGATCTCGAGAAAGAAGATATTAGAGTGAAACTTTACAGGTATAGCAACTAAACCACGCAGATTCCAAAAAAGCATTTAACGGAAAAAGGGCAGAGCTTGGTTTACCCCCTATTCTATCTAGCTCCTCCATACTGTAACATGTAACCTCAATTTCTCCAGTCATGAACAATAAGATATCCAAGCCATCAAGCCTATTCCAAATCAATACCTCCTGCAGCCATATATCTTAATTCTAAAATAATCTCCTTCATAAACCGTGTGACATTTTAATGACACGAGAATATCAAAGTGAATTACAGCATGAGGCCTATGCACTAGTGTATGTGAGAGATAGAGAGGGTAAATGTCTCATGGCGAAACCCCATTACAGTACACTACTCTGACACTTGGCAAATTTATAATCCTGTTTTATGTGAACATTATTCCTCGACCGAAATAATTAGAGTCCCCCTTAATTACCCCACTATCCTTATGAGGGCGCCGACATTATAATATACGACTTCGGTTTTACTTGAAATCTCCTCTCATACAAAATTAAAACCATTAATCACTTATGGAAAGTGAACTAGTAAAAAATTGTAGGCCTAATTTGTAATTTGTATTTTTAATAGCTTTGTTAAATCCTGAGCTACAAAGTTGTGTAACTGAAACAAAGTGTGCCATTAAATGCGGTAGGTACTTAGTTTTAAGTTGGTTTGCACTTAATGATGTGCTATTAAATTTTAAGCACTTCTCAATAGATTAATGTGTGGTCAGAGAGGCCTACGTAATGGTTATGACTGCATTTATTGGTACAACGTTGGCTATACAAGCAAATATTGGGGGTTGAGTTATTATGAGCTGGGATGGAATATGACAGGATTAGGGATCATTGTTTCTGTTTCTTTATTGGGGGATAGTTGTGAGAAAAATAAAATATTGGAAAAAAATCAAATGAGGAATCCAATCTTCCGATGTTGGTTAGGCAAGCGAATATTGACTATAGTAGGGACAAAGTTATAATGGCAGTGGAGAAAGATAGAAGAAAAACTTTCCGAATCTCTGTCTTGTCAATGCCTTCTATAGATGGTAGCTGATACAGGTTTATTGGTGTAATATTAATTGTTCATTCTAGTTAGAAATAATCAATTATATTTTTCAAGCAAGAAATTATATTTTTCATAATGAATTTCCATGAAAAAGATGCAAAATTTTGTTAATTAATTATTAATTCTACATTGTTAAAAGACGATCTGGCAACAGAGCAAAGCGAGAAAGAGATAACGTTATCAGCTTTGTTGAATGATAGACAAGGATAGCAATACCATTGCTAATCAAACACTGCCATTATTACGAGGTCTTCACTTTAGTTGTGAGGGGAATTAATACAATATTGGTGAAAAACAAAGTTATTCAAATGAGAAATCTTCCAATGTTGTTTAGGCAAGCGAATGTTGGCTAATATTGTTGAGTAATATTATGAGCTTATTTATTTATTTATTCTTATGGCATTTATCGGCAGAGAGATCCTTTTGGATGTTCTGCCTTGCCGTATTACCCAATGTCATTTCCTATCAACACTCAAGTTTATAGGTTACGTCTTGGGCTCTTCATGTTTTCTCACTAAAAATTTGCACCTTCATTTCCTGAGTTTCTATTTTATAAATTTTAAAATCAAGAGAACTATTTTATAATACAAAATCTCATTTGAAAAGCAGAACTATTAAAATTTTGATGATAATATTGAACTGAAAATTTTACATTACAATTTTTTCCATGGCAACCAAACAATATGAGCTGATATAGAATATGAAAAGATTGGGGCTCATTATTTTAGTATTTAAACTATAGTGAGGTCCACGTTAGAATGGCAGTGTTCGATTAACAATGGTATTGCTATCCTTGTGTATCATTTAACAAAGCGGATAGCGCTATCTCTTTCTTGCTTTGCTCTGTTGCCAGATCTTCTTCTAACACTGTAGAAAATTAATAATTGATAAACAAAATATTTCATCTTAAGTTATGTAAATTCACTATCAAAAACATAATTTTTGCTCAATGAAATCATAGTGGAACAATAGCATAAGTAGATATCCCATGGTATAGGGAGTTTATGTCGCAACTTTTACTGTTATCTCAAGCTAATACAGTAGTCCACGTAGTTCTTTCCTGTGATGCTTCATGACCCTGGTAGTCTCTCATATTGTGTTGTTAATACACACTTACCCGGTCAAAACAGTAAAAATCGACAATAATCGACAGTAATCGGCTTGAGATAACTGTAAAAATTGTGACATAAACGCCCTATACCATGGGATATCTACTTACACTATTGTTTCTCTATGATGTAATTGACCGAGCGAAGTGAGGTCTAAGATTCAAGTCGACGGTTTGGCATTTCTCTTATGTTTATATGTTTGAATGTTTATATGTTTTTATGTTGCGCATTTACGGCGAAACGCGGTAATAGATTTTCATGAAATTTGACATATGTTCCTTTTTAAATTGCGCGTCGACGTATATACAAGGTTTTTGGAAATTTTGCATTTCAAGGAAAAAGGAGCCTCCTTCATACGCCAATATTACCGTAAAAATCAGACTATAGAATTATTCATCATAAATCAGCTGTCTAGTGGACTATTATACTACCCGTTCAAAAACATTGAACATCTTGAAAATGAAATGTATCTTTCCATCAAAGTTAGTAGACAGTTGACTATAATACTACCCGTTCAAAAACATCGAACATCTTGAAAATGTATCTTTCCATTAACGTTAGTAGACAGTTGACTATAATACTACCCGTTCAAAAACATCGAACATCTTGAAAATTGTATCTTTCCTTCAACGTTGTAGACAGTTGCAGCCAGACCTGATAACAGCGCTCACACTCACATTCCGGGACGACACGTCACGGAACGATATAGGACAGAAAGCTCTATGTTTATTTAGGATTTTTTCCAGACATTTTTAATTGATAAATTATTTATTAATTTTTGAGAAAACATAACAACAGGTCAATGTAACTCACTGAGCGCGAGGTCTACTGTTCACAGAACTACTAGTAACGTAGACCTCACTATATCTGCTTTCTTGAATATTAGACAAGAATATCAACATCAATGTTAATCAACTTCTGCCATTACAACGTGGACCTCAATATGGTTCCAAGAACAGTCTCCAAATCTATCCAGCCTTTTAATAAACCAGAGGCAAAATTCAGTTCCTTAGTCGATTCATACAATAATTATTACAACTGTACAAAAGCTTAAACAACAGCTGTTCAGCGTTAATTCGGTTGTTATATTTAGGACACAAAGAGCTAATTAAATTGTTTGTTTCTACTAATTTGTTCTTGGATAATTTCCTAATTAACAGTAGGCACGGTTTTAATGAGAGCAGTTCGTCGCCTTATGAACAACACACACTGATACTAGTATTGTTTCTTTATCGTAGCA
>NW_024093649.1:0-10901 GCF_014356525.2 Nilaparvata lugens | reverse complement strand
GGAGTTGTGAAGTGCTTCTCTGTATGAACTGAGCCGTAAGGTGACAAAGAGTTGATAAATGATGTGGCAAGCAGGAATGTGGAAGTTCTTGATTGTACAACAGGTGGACAGAAGAAATGAATGGACATTGCAAGATTTATCGTCTACCTCGTGGACAAAAAAATACTCTCTTTTTCGAATTGAAGAGTAGATTCGACTCTATTGTTGCCTTGTATTTGTGATTCGAATCGAATTAATTGCTACACTAACAATTTATTGTTATATCATTATAACTAGTAGTTCTCTGAACAGTAGACCTCGCGCAGTTATAAACCACAACCTACATTAACCACAACCTACTCTCATACTGTCCATCAGAGAAAATCCTGTCTGTATGTCGTGTCGACGAGATATCGGTGTGAAAACGACTAGTGGCTGTTGGGGTTGGTGAATCAAAAATGCTAACATCAAATCAAATCATATCAAATCAAGTTTTATTCAATGATATCACTTACATGACATATTCCATTATACAAATTATTTTACTGATCATTTTGAATACAATACTGTTTGTTTACTGCAAACAGACAAACACTAATCTCCTTCAAGACATACTGGCAACAGGATAGTCCGAGTTGAAAGCAGAGAAAGGTCGAGAGAAAATACTATGTTACTTTCAGTTATCAATTGCATGCGTTATTGCATGCAATTAATAAACCACTTGACAGCTGATTTATGATGAATACAGTCTGATTTTCACGGTATATATATTATTATATTATTATCGAGTGACCTGGCTGGCTCAGGTCTGGTGTCAGAGTTTTCAGGTCGCAACTGATCAATTTCAGGGCCTCTGCCATGACCTAACGACTGCTTTTAAGGCAGCCGGGACCGAAGGCTTAACGTGTCCATCCGAAACACTGGAGTGGCCCGAGAAAATATCTTGCGACGGTAATATTGACGTTTAAAGGAGACTCCTTTTCATTCTGTATTATCCTTGGAATGTCAAATTTCAAAAATAACTCTATTCATACATCGACGCGGAATCAAGAAAGGAACATACCTGTCAAATTCCATAGAAATTTATTCTCGTGTTCCACCGTAAACGCGGAAACATAATTGACCGAAGCGAAGCTGAGGTCTTAGTTTCGACTGGATCGGCTTTTGTCTGTTTGTTTGTACCGCAGTTATAGTCGAAGTTATTGTCCGATTTGGATAAAATTTGGTATACAAGTTCATTGAAACAAGGCGCAGAAACGTATCTGTAACGATTTTTGATAAGGCCTCCGTTTTTTTGTAATTTGAAAAACGCAGACCAACCTCCTTCCAGAAAGTTACTTTTTCGTATCTAGCGCCGTTATTTTGCAAGATACAGCAATTTTTATTCTTTTCGAAATGAAAGATCAATGTATTCACAATATGTTGAGAGTTATTCTCTCCAAAATAAACATAAGTAAGAAAATTGGCTTTATTTTTATATAATATAACATGTACCACTCTAAAATGTGCTGTGTTTTATTAATTGTAGAAAACGTCTCACTTGACTGCACAATTTTTTCCCTTCTCAACACGAAATTTTCCTGTTTAATAGACGAATAGTTTCTGGGAAACTATTAGCTTTGTTTTTCCTTTTAGTATGAAATCGGAAACCGAGTTGTGAGCATTTAACTTTCTGCATAGCATAAAAATCCATAACATTAAAATCACTTTCCATTAGAACCATGATTAGCAGCCTCCTGTCATTGACATCAACAAACCCATCTATTCAGAATCATTTTCTGTCGCACTATCGTCTGTGAGACGATTTATCGTCTAAGTTGCCTTCTGCATATTCAATTTTTCCATCAGTTGACCAGTATCTTATAATAATTATTGCCTGATAACTGGAAATCTAAAATCAAACTTTGCATAGATGGTGCAGTGCTCCTGAAATTCTTACAGATATCAACTTGTGGCAGTTGATAGAGCTTATCAATGACTTTTCTAGGTATGAATTTGATCAAAATCGTTGGAGCCGTTTTTGAGAAAATCGCGAAAAACCCTGTTCTTGACAACATTTTCGCCATTTTAGCCGCCATCTTGAATTGCATTTGATCGAAATTGTTCGTGTCGGATCCTTATAGTGCAAAGACCTTACGTTCCAAATTTCAAGTCATTCTGTTAATTGGGAGATGAGATATCGTGTACACAGACGCATATACACTTATACACACACGCACACACACACACACACACACACACACACACACACACACACACACACACACACACACAACACACACACACACACACACACACACACACACACACACACACACACACACACAGACCAATACCAAAAAATCACTTTTTTGGACTCAGGGGACCTTGAAACGTATAGAAATTTAGAAATTGGGGTACCTCAATTTTTTTCGGTAAGCAATACTTTCCTTACTTATGGTAGTGGGGCAAGGAAAGTAAAAAGTTATAATATAGGTTGATATTGCAAATATCGGGACAATGTGAAGGTACTTCCTCGAAAGAGATTTATAAGTCCGATGTCCCTGGAAACATTGTCACTAGCATTTTCAATGCAAAAATTATAGATGACATTGCTAAATCTTCACAATATACTGTACTTTCATGATGGCCCTTCTCATTAATTTGAAAGTTGTATTCATGAGCGAGGTCTACTGTTCGCAGAACTACTATTTATTATAAACATGAAATTGAAATTTATTCTTCCAAAAAATACATTACATTACAATATATTACGATATATAACTGAAAATAGTGGAAAAATATTGTTTTAAACAATCCCTGAGTTACTACAGTGTGGTGTCGTTCATGTTCCATATGCATTTTTTATTCTCTTGATTAGTATGGTTACAGTGTAGAACAAATATAAGAATTGAACAAAAATAGAACAGCAGAGCTCTCCATGAATAGAAACGTGAATATAAATTATAAATAGGTAAAATAATAATATATAATAGATTATATAAATTTATATAGATTTATGTAGATTTATGGAGCATATTATATAGATTTATGATATAAATATATAATTATAAATATATAATAGGTATAATGCCTTCAATATGAAAAGTAAATATGATCAGATCCAGCTCTAGAAACTATAAAGTTAAAATCTGAACAATAATGAGAGAGAATTCTAAATAGAACTGTAATTAGATAAAGCTATGAAATATGAGAAATAAATTTAGCTGAATTAAACTCTTGAAGCTTGAATAATGCAATCCGGTAATTTGAGCGTGTTGAAATGCCATACATACATAATAAAGTTAATTAATTGATCTACTGAAATAAAATTTCTTGAAACAATGTTTCCACTTCATTCCTCTCCAATAGCCAACTCTTGGTCAAGTGTCTGAATCTATTCAAGCGTAATGCATATTTTATTTGACTAGGCAAAAGGTTGAAAATACGAGGAGCGGCATATAGAAAGAATCTCCTGAATTTCTCCTTTCTTGGACGAGGCGGAATAAAGTACCCTCCTGTACGTAGCATTGGGTGACGTACTTCATAGATGAATACATTGAGATCTTGGCCGCTTTCTTTGTGAAATAGTTCTAGCACTTTGTGAAAATATAAATACCTTGATGGTAAGATATTTCTATCTCTTAAACATATAGACATAAAGAGAAATGCAAAACTGTCAACTTGCATCTCAGACCTCACTTCGCTCGGCCAATTAGTACAACCAAAAATCGATGTTTCTGTAACTTATTAGCCTAACTAGACTAACGCTGACATTTTTACTTTCCTTGCCCTATTACCATAGGTAAGGAAAGTATTGCTTTCAGAAAAAAATTAAGGTACCCCAATTTCCAAATTTCTATACGTTTCAATGTCCCCTGAGTTCAAAAAAGTGGTTTTTGGGTATTGGTGTGTATGTGTGTGTGTGTATGAGTGTATGTGCGTCTGTGTACACGATATCTCATCTCCCAATTAACAGAATGACTTGAAATTTGGAACTTAAGGTCCTTAAAATATAAGGATCCGACACGAACAATTTCGATCAAATTCAATTCAAAATGGCGGCTAAGATGACGAAAATGTTGTCAAAAACAGGGGTTTTCGCGATTTTCTCAAAAACTGCTCCAACGATTTTGATCAAATTCATACTTGAAATAGTAATTGCTCTATCAACTGCCACAAGTCCCATATCTGTAAAAATTTCAGGAGCTCCGCCCCATCTATGCAAAGTTTGATTTTAGATTCCCAATTATCATGCTTTAGATACAATTTAAACAAAAAATTCAAAGTGGAAAAGATTGAACATGAAAATCTCTTCAATTAATGTTGAGTAACTTTTTCACCTAAACTTGAAAATAAGTTCGAAATTCGAGAAAATTTATTATTTCAATTACAAACTGTTGATTCTATTAAATCATTCACTATGAAGAGTTAGCAGATCTCGTGTGTCTCCAGCCTTATTGTCCTGTACCAGCTGGCTTGGATCTTTGAAAAGTAGACTTGAGATGCGCGGGAACACTAGCGGCAAGGAAAGTTGTGTGAGTGCGCCACACCAGATTTTTCTCAATTTATCACCTTCAAATAACTTATGAAGTGATTGAAAAGCACTCGAATTAAATGTGAATCAAATTAGTATCAATGAAGTGAATAAAGGCCACTATGCAAGGATGACATCACACAGGCTCCCCTCACTAAACTTTCACATCCAGTTAGCAAAGTTGGGGAACAGAAGGGAACAGAAGAGTAACTGGGGAAGAGAGAGAGAGAGAGAGAGAGTGAGAGAGACAGAGAGAAGAGAGTGACATGAAAATAGAGAGAGGGTGTGAGTGAGTGACAGAGATGAAAACTCTTTGAAATATACCTCTGAGTGACAGAGAGAGTAGGAGAGAAACAAAAGGAGAAACTCTCTTTGTAAGTTGAAGAGAGAGAGATTGATTGATTGAGTACTTTATTTATGTAGATTACAATATGATGTAGATTACTGGATTTTACACATATATACAATAGCTTACAATACAGCAAAATTATAGATGAATTTACATAATATAGATTAAGAAAATGATTTTTGAACTGCATATGATATGAAAAAAGCATTTGGTAATAGCTATAGATAATATTGTAATGCATCTACATAATTGGCGGATCTTTGGACATATCAATGTTCATTCTTTGAAAAGAATATTCAAAATATTATCTCTCTACCAAAACGTTAATTTCATTAATTCAACTAAGGTTCAATTTGTAAATGAAAATATTGTGAAAGTATCAATTAATATGAAGATTTGAAAGAAAAAACTTAAAATTGATCAAGTAGAATAATTATACGGGTAAATAAGATCAAATCATTGATTAATAAAATGGAGAGAGAGTGACAGAGAGAAAGTGAGGATAAGGAAGTGAGTGAAGGAGAGATTTTGATAGGAAACGAGGAAGTGAGAGAAAGACAGTGAGAGTGAGTGAGAGAGAGGAGTGAGATATTCATACCTGGAAGGAGAAAAAATGAGAGAGTGTGTGAGAAAGAGAGACAGAATAAGGTTGATGAATGGAGAAAGAGAAAGAGAGAGTGTTAGATCCAAAAAGAGATAGATAGATGAAGAGAGGAAGTGATTGATTGATTGATTAGCTGCCTTTATTAAAAACCTAGGAGGGCGAAGTTATGGCGCAGCCGGCCCTCTCTTACACTTAACCCTCCAATACAATTCTAAGTAAAACTAAAACACTGTACAACAAAGATTATAAGGTGAGAGAGAGTGAAAGAAAGTGAGGGAGAGAGATAAAAAAAGAGGGGGGTAATAGTCAGAGAAAGAGAGACGGTGTGAGAGTGAGATGATGTGAGGGGATGAGAGAGGAAGAGTGGGAGAGACATGTGGAGGGAGGTTGGTGTGAGAAAGGGTTTGAAGAGGAAGAGTGTGAAAGAGTGAGGAAGACAGAATGAGGTAGAGAGGAAGTAAGAAATGGTGAAACAGTATTGAGGGTGTGAGGGGAAGATGGTGCACTCCCTTTAATTAAAAATGTGGCATCCCTTGCCATTTACAAACTGTTACACAAATTGCTTACCTTGTCACTGATTCTATTAAAAGTGCAACCAAGAGTAACCAAAACACTAAACTTTTCGAGAGTTTGGGAAGTTGAAAGTTTTATTGAAGGAAAATATTGTGAGTTTTCCGAATAATTATTTGATTGGAAAATTGACTAGTAATTTTTATAATAAATCGATTGAAAAGAATTGAGATTGAAATTCCATTGATTCAAAATCATTTTTCGCCACACTGCACAGAAAGCAGCTGTTTTCCAGTCCCTACGTAGATCTGAAAGACCTTGTTTGCAGACGACTCTCGTCTGACGTCAGAACAGGTTTCTTCGTGGCCTAGGCCGGAAAGAGTACCCTTTCCAGCCGCTAACATAGAACTAAGAAAGGTGATCAAAAAACTTTTCATTATTTGTGTTCATTATTCAATAATTAAAACAATTATAATAATATCATCTTATTTTCATTTGAAAGAATAAAAAGTATAAACTCAACCTCCCACATAATTGAACATCATCTTTTAGGTTATTTAGACAAATCAGAATAAAAAATAGAAATACTTGGACAATTTCCTGATATTCAGATTACCTCAGATTTGCTAGAGCTATCACCTTCCACTTCTGCTTTCGGAAGTGCTTAGTAAACAACTATTCTCATATATATATATATATATATATATATATATTGTTTATTTTTGTGTGTGGCGAAAAATAGCGTTCGCACCACGGGCAAAAATGTTTTTCCGGCTCGAAATCGATTTTCAAGTCCGAGGCCGTAGGCCGAGGACTAGAAAAGATTGAGAGTCTCATTTTCTGCTCTGGGTGCGAAATATACTATTGTACTTGAAGGTTTGTGCCCTGCGAGGGTCTAAAAGCTTTCATTAAAAGCTTGACAAACTGAGAACGTTTACTCCTGAAATCTTGATGAAGAATTTAAAATAGGCCTACAATCATCTTGAGTGAACTAAGAATCTAAATGCGAAATTCCAAGCTAATCAGTTGAGTAGTTCAGACATGATGAAATAAATAAACCACACGAATGAATATGGGAATATTTCTCTCACTTAGAAACAGAGGCTAAAGAGAAAATGGAAGAGAGAATGAGAAAGAAAGGAAAAGGAAGAGGAAGAAAGAGAAAGGACCAACATGTCATGTATCGTTTTCATTTTTTTCTTGCCTGGGAGCAGAGACGAGAGAGAGAGATATTGAGAGAGAAATAGGGAGATGAAAAGAGAGATAGTGTGAGGGAGGGGAAGAGATAAGATTAGATTAAATTTCTTTATTTATGCATGTGACAATATTTAGTAAGTGGCTTATACACTAATTCACATTAAATGACGATAATGCTAGTTATTCAACGAATTTCACATATCATAAATAATTAATCAATGAGAATAAATATAGAAATGCAATTTATTGGAATAACGATAACAGATAATTTTGTTTATCAAGTGTTTTAACAAATAATTGTCGAATTTTTTAGAAGGATATAAAATATCCTTCCCATTAACACATGACCGGGGGATGAAGAGGTAGATGAAAACAGATATAGAGTGAGGGAGGGGAAGAGAGAGGGAATGATCATGTCATTTGGATCTCCCATTTTTTTCTTGCGTAGGAGTAGAGACGAAAGAGAGAGAGAGAGTGATTGAGACAGAGTAAAAAGAGGACGGGAAAGAGAGGAAGAGGAAGAGAGAGAGAGAACCAACCATCTATCGTACTAATTTTTCTCTTGGAGGAGAGACGAGAAAGAAAGAGAGATATCAAGTGAAAGAGAGAGAGATATCGAGAGAATGGAACAGAAAGAGAGAGAGTGAGGGTGAGGAAGAGGAAGAGAGAGAGAGAGAGAACCAACATGTCATCTATCGTACCAATTTTTCTCTTGAAGCAGAGACGAGAAAGAAAGAGATATCGAGAGAAAGAGAGAGAGATATTGATAGAATGGAACAGAAAGATAGTGAGTGAGGGTGAGGAAGAGGAAGAGAGAGAGAGAGAACCAACATGTCATCTATCGTACCAATTTTCCTCTTGGAGCAGAGACGAGAAAGAAAGAGAGATATTAAGAGAAAGAGTAGCCTAATATTGGGATTTCAGACGGGCTTTTTTGCGCAATTACCGAGAAATAAGGAAAAATTTTTGTGCAAATCCCCCTCCCCCTTCCCCCTCCACCTCTAGAGTTTGCGCATGCGCAAACTCCCCCTCTCCTCCCCCTCTCCCTCTCCTTCTCCCTCTCCTTCTCCCTCTCCCTCTCCTTCTCCCTCTCCTTCTCCCTCTCCCTCTCCCTCTCCCTCTCCCTCTCCCTCTCCCTCTCCCTCTCCTTCTCCTTCTCCCTCTCCCTCTCCCTCTCCCTCTCCTTATCTTATCTCCCCTCTCCCAGTGAGGACAAGGGGTTGAAAAGAGAGAGAGATATATCTCTCTCTCTCTCTCAGTGAGGGAAAAAAAAATTTCCCTTTTTGGAGGAAAAATTCCCTCTCTCTATAGTGACAGATTAAAGTGAATCCATCTAATGCTATACTGTCAAATTAAAGTGAATCCATATTTCTACATCTAATGCTATACTGTCAAATTAAAGTGAATCTGTTACATCTTTATACTGAGTGAATCTGTATAATTTCCCTTTCTCAGTGAGGGAAAAAATAATTTCCCTTTGAGGGAAAAATTCTCTACTGTCAAATTAAAGTGAATCTGTTACATCTTTATACTGAGTGAATCTGTTACATCTTTATACTGTAAAATTATAAAGTGATTGCAAATTAATACAATTGGTTTGCTTTCCACCCGACAGTTAAGAAAAATTTCACAAATTTATATTGAAATTTTCTATGTGCTGTACAAACCGCAGGCGTTACTTTTTTGGTAAGTGTGTTCTCCGAGAATATCTATAGTAAATTTAGTATGAACAAGCATTCCAAAAATAGCTATAGATATCCTCAGACCTATATCACTTGGGGTATCAGCTCTATTGATGTCTTAACAGAGAGAGGTCAATGATCTAAGTTGATCTTTTACATTTTTTATCTGCAATGTCATACAAGCATTTCCAAAGTTCATTGGAATTTGTAACAATAGTTGAGAAATCATTTGCACTACAATAATGTAGATGGCCTGTATCTAGTATATCGAGCACTTCGAAAATCTCAGATAAAATTGGAAATGTGAGGGAAAAAATAATTCCCTGAGGAAAAATAATTTCCCTTTCTACTATCAGATTAAGTGAATCCATCTAATAACTTATACTGTCAGATTAAAGTGAATCCATCTAATAACTTATACTGTAAAATTGCAAATAATTGGTTTGCTTTCCACCCGACAGTTAAGAAAAATGTTCAATCAATAATATTTATATGAAATTTTCTATGTGCTGTACAAACCTGCGGGCGTTACTTTTTTGGTAAGGTGTTCTCCGAGAATATCTATAGTAAATTTAGTGAACAAGCATTCCAAAAATGGCTATATATATCCTCAGACCTATATCACTTGGGGTATCAGCTCTATTGATGTCTTAACAGAGAGAGGCCAATGATCTAAGTTGATCTTTTACATTTTTTATCTGCAATGTCATACAAGCATTTCCAAAGTTCATCCAGAGGCGAGTTAATTTTTTGAATTTTGCAAAGCTAAAACACTGCATGACCTCGATTAAGTTATGAACAATAAAATGATAAGGTAGGAATGTGCACTTAGCTGTAACACAGTTGTCTCTGAGGGGGGCGTATCTAATTGTAGACAGACAACATGTACGAGCTTTATGCAGTCTCAATGCATGCAAGCAATAAACACACTGTAATTCCTTTCCGTTGTAGAAGAATCCATAACATGCAAAGTTTCTTTTCTGTGCATTCGTATACATCGGTGCCAATTTCATACTTTGCATTCGATTGTTTTCGCACAAGAATTATTTGCTTGATACATATTTTTAAACAGCAAAGAATTATAATGTTGAGCAGAGAATAAAGCACATCCATCGGGTCTATATTTATGTATCTTACATGCATCATAACACCACAAAGTGGTGAAAAAGCTGAAATCAGGCTTGAGAAAGTCCTCCGGTATGCATTGTACGTTAGAATGCAATCTTCTCAAAAACTTTGCTTTCTCAGTTCTTTTGTGAAAATTTCTCATAACCTGCAAGGTAATCACGTATTAAGAGTCACTGTATTCTAAATCTCCATCTTCCCATTTATTTTTATGATATCCATGCTATGTTACATCGTTATACAATTTTGCGCTCAATTCCATCTTTGCAAATGGTGATTGAAATGGAATACAGCATAATTATTGCACTCGTCAACGATAGCAAGTTCTTTCACAATAATTTGATTACAAGTTTGTTTAAACCAGTGAAGATCAACCGTAGCAATTTTGTAGGTGTCTGCTTGTCGTCCACTCCTTCTGTTCCTTTTCACGTTTCTGTCCTCCTCACGTTTCTGCTCCTCCACCTCCTCTTCCCCCTCCTCTCCCGACTTCTGGATTGATGTACTGCTTCTCCTTGGTTCATAATGGAAACTTGTTGATTCAATATCGTAAAGTACCGACGACTGAGTTTGAGCTTTGTCCAAAATATCAGAATCAAGATCACACTGGATACCATAGAGCGAGTTGTGGCTTGTCCAAAATATCAGAACACAAAGAATAGGACATGATTCCTGTTCAAAGGTAAAACTGATAATGACTTACATTTGGCGCAGTACACACCTTATATAACCTGCAGTGATGCACTCTATCAACAAATTACTGAACTTCTCAATTAACAGCACGTACTCGGAGTACATATCATGTTATTTCCATAATTTCTCCGGTTTTGATTGCATTTTATTCTGAAATCACTCGGTAAATGTAAAAAAGAAATTTCCTGCATCGCGAATACGTCAGAGAGATTTTGACACTTTCAGTAGGCAAAATTAAATTTTTAGATT
>NW_024093648.1:0-12117 GCF_014356525.2 Nilaparvata lugens | reverse complement strand
CTCCTCTCCCGACTTCTGGATTGATGTACTGCTTCTCTCTTGGTTCATAATGGAAACTTGTTGATTCAATATCGTAAAGTACCGACGACTGAGTTTGAGCTTTGTCCAAAATATCAGAATCAAGATCACACTGGATACCAATAGAGCGAGTTTGTGGCTTGTCCAAAATATCAGAAACAAGAATAGGACATGATTCCTGTTCAAAGTAAAACTGATAATGACTTACATTTGGCGCAGTACACACCTTATATAACCTGCAGTGATGCACTCTATCAACACTCCTTCTTCCCCTTCTTCTTATTTTCCATCTTTTTCTTTCTCTAGCAGTGGGTGTGAGAACCACACAGCACATCTATTGACCATGCACATAAATTAATTATCTAGCCTGAGCTCATCCCATTATAAGAACAGTGAGTTTGTTTAGGCCCACACTAATACATTATAATAATAGGTGTCCATATCCGAGTGTAGTATAGCTCAACTTTACCAATTATTATCTGGGGAAGGAGTTCAGCTGAGAAGAAAATGAAAAATAAATGGAAAGAAGAAAGATGAGAAGGAGAAGTAGAAGATTAGAAAGGAAAAGGATAAGGCGAAGGACAAGAAGGAGGGAACGGAGAAGGATAAGGTGACGGAAAGGGAGAAGGAGAAGGAAAAAGAGAAGGAGATGGTGATGGAGAAGTAGAAGTGGCAGATGAAGATGAAAAACAAGAAGGAGGAGAAGAAGAAGAAAGAGAAGGTGAAGAAGACAAGAGAAGGAGAAGGTGAAGGAGAAGGAGAAGGGGAAGGAGAAGGGGAAGGAGAAGATGAGGAAGAAAGAGAAGGAGAAGGAGAAAAAGAAGGAGAAGAAGAAGAAGAACAAGAAGAAGAAGTCAGGAGAAGAAGTGGACGAAGAAGAAGAAGAAGTTGTTGGAAGAAGTACAAGACAAGAGGCGACTTAAACGCATTTTTTACGGTTAAAATAATTTGTTATGGGTTGACTGGAGCATAGGCCACATAGTATGCATGTCGTGACCTATTGTCTCGAAGATTCGAGGTTCCTGGACATTTAATGGTTACATCTTTCTCTTTCCCATCCTCACCTCCTTCTCTATCTTCCTCCTCTTCCTCCTCATCCTTCTCGGAACCACCCACGTTTTGTAAACCGTCTCCCATCATTAAACCCCTAATAATTCCCATATCGTGATTACTTTCGATTTCAGTCAAATAATCCTTTCTTCCTCCCGATATTCTACTTTTTTCTTCTCTTCCTGTGTAATATATCAATAGGTTCCCCACTATATTAGCCTGGGATACGGGATTTCATCGTAGTAATCAATTACCGTTTGTATGCATCATCAGATAACGTTCAGAACTATGAATGAATGGGTCATTTATTATTAGATTCTTTCCAGGTTCTAATTCATTAATTAGGGGTTAAATGGTTTTTCTGAGCCTGAAAACTGTAAGGGATGGAATGTGATAGGGCTGTGATATTGGAACTTCATAATTACACATTAAGGAAACGATTGGTACACGACTGGTATGGGTTACTATTAGTAGCCTCATTCCATGGAGGTGACTAAATCTCCATGGAGGTAACTTGGGATTCAATAAAATTATGTAGTTTTAACGAATTAATAATAATCAAAATTGTATGTTTACTCATTGACATACTTTGAGGGTTTTGTTTCACGATTGAACAATGAGTGAATGTCACCTCCAAGGATGTCACCTCCGTGGATGTCACCTCCATGGATAACTCATCGCAAGGAGGTGACAAAATCTCCTTGGAGGTGACTCAGAATTCGATGGAATTAGGTAGTTTTAATAACAAATTCATAAAAATCAAAATTGTGTGTTTACTCATTAACATACTTTGAGGGTTATGTTTCACTGGTATGTACAATGAGGGAATGTCACCTCCGTGGATAACCTATTCCTTGGAGGTGACTTTATCTCCGTGGAGGTGACTTAGAATTCAATAGAATTTTGTAGTTTTAACAAATTAAAATTAATCAAAATTGTCTTTTTGCTGATCAACATCTTTTGAGGGTTATGTTCCCCTGGAATGAACAATGAAGAAATGTCATCTCCATGTATGTCACCTCCATGGATCAATTCCACCTCGTGGAATTGTCACCAATTCCATGAAGGTGACTAAATCTTAATGGAGGTGACCTGGAATTCAATAAAATTATGTAGTTTCAACAAAAATGTATAATAATAAAATTGTATGTTTACTTATTAACATACTTTAAGGGTTATGTTTCTCCGGGATGAACAATGAGGAAATGTCACCTCCGTGGATGTCACCTCCATGGATAGTTCATTCTATGAAGGTGACTAAATCTTCATGGAGGTGACCTAGAATTGAATAAAATTATGTAGTTTTAACAAAAATTTATAATAAACAAAATTGTATGTTTACTTATCAACATACTTTGAGGGTAATGTTTCTCTGGATTGAACGATGAGGAAATGTATCTGTAAGGGATGGAATGTGATACGACTGTGATATTGCAACTTCATAATCACACAAGAAGACGATTGATACACGACTGCTATGATATTACTCAGAGTAGCCTCAATCCATGAAGGTGACTAAATCTCCATGGAGGTGTTTCAGAATCCAATAAAATTTTGTAGTTTCAACAAATTCAAAATAATCAGAATTGCATGTTTACTTTTCAACTTACTTTGAGGATTATATTTCTCCGAAATGAACAAAGAGGAACTGTTATCTCCATGGAGGTGACTGAATCTCCATGGAGGTGACTTAGAATTCAATAAAATAATTTAGTTTCAACAAAATAATAATAATCAAAATTGTATGTTTACTTTTTAACATACTTTGAGGGTCATGTTCTTCTGGAACGAACAATGAGGAAATGTCACCTCCATTGAGGTGACTAAATCCCTATGGAGGTGACTTAGATTTTAATAAAATTTGTAGTTTTAACAAATTCATAATAACTCAAAATTGTATGTTCACTTATTGACATACTTTGACGGCTATCACTCATCAACATACTTCGAGGGTTATGTTTCACTGGAATGACCAATGAGGGAATGTCACCTCCATGGTTGTCACCTCCGTGGATAACCCAATCCGTGGAGGTGACTCAGAATTCAATAGAATTATGTAGTCTTAACGAATTTACAATAATCAAAATTGTATGTTCACTTATTAATATACATTTAGGGTTTTTTCCTCTGGAATGAACAATGGGGAAATGTCATCTCTGTGGATAACCCATTCCTTGGAGGTGACTAAATCTCCATGGAGGTGACTCAGAATCCAATAAGAATATTTGGTTTCAACAAATTTATGATGATCAAAATTATATTTTTTCTCAGCATTAACATACCTTTAGGTCATGTTACCCTGGAATGAACAATGAGGAAATGTCACCTCCATGGATGTCACCTACATGGATAACTCATTCCATGGAGGTGACTAAATCTTCATGGATGTGACTTAGAATCCAATGAAACTATGTAGTTTTAACAAATTTATAATAATTAAAATTGTATGTTCACTTATTAACATACTTTGAGGGTTATGTTTCTCTGGGATGAACAAAGATGAAATGTCACCTCATGGATAACTCATTCCATAGAGGTGACTAAATCTCCATGGAGGTGACTTAGAATTCAATAAAATTATGTAGTTTCAAGAAATTAATAATAATCAAAATTGTATGTTTACTTATTAACATACTTTGAGGGTTTTGTTTCACGATTGAACAATGAGGGAATGTCACCTCCACGGATGACTCATTCCATGGAGGTGTCACAATCTCCATGGAGGTGACTTAGAATAGAATTCACAAGAATTATGTGGTTTAAACTAATTTATAATAATCAAAATTTATTTTCACTCATTAACATACTTCAAGGGTTATGTTTTACTGGATAGACCACTCTCCCGCAAGTCAGCCGCTATTCTATCTCCCCACCTCATCCAAGGTCTACCTCGTCCTCTCACACCATCCAAAACCAAATCCTGACCAACATAATCCTCCCCCCGTCGCTGTACATGCCTAAACCACCTCATCCTTGTCTCCTGCATTTTCTTTCCCAGTGGTCTAGCTTTTACAGTGCCTCTGATCAATTCATTTCTTATTTTATCTCTTCTTGTAACCCCACACATCTAGTCTCTGGTCTAGTGGATCTAGTGCATAGAGATCCCGGGTTCGAACCCACTAACAACCAAAAGATCTTTAACCAGATCACTCCCGTGTTATCGGATGGGCACGTTAAACTGTCGGTCCCGGCTGAAGTATGACAGTTGTAAGGCCCATTGACGGCTCAAATTATATATTCAGGCGGTGGGACCTTTTCGCAAGGGATTCCCCACCAACAAAAGCCATACGAATTTACTTTTTCACCCCACACATCCATCTTAACATTCTCATCTCAGTCACTTCCATCTTTCGTTCCTGTTTCTTTGAAATCGGCCATGTTTCTGTTCCATACAGCATAGCTGGCCTCACAACTGATCTATACACTTTTCCCTTCATTTGACAATTCACTCTCTTATCACAAAGAACACCACTCATTTTCTCCAGTTCATCCATCCACAATTTAATCTATATGCTGTATTTCTTCATCAAGACCTCCATCTCTCTGTACACTTGAATCCAGGTACTTAAAACTTGCAACTGGTTGGAGTTGGTTTCCTTCAAGCTGTAAGGGTACAGTATTAAAAGTATTATTCTACAATGTTATGTATTTATTCATAGCTTATTGAATAATTATGTTTTCTGAGAATTAGAATGATTATATTCTATTTGTTGATATTGTAATATCACTTTTGATTGAATAAATATTTTTAAAACCTCCATTAAACAAAATGTCACAATACGCAACCCAAACTCCTCTTCACTTCCACAATGGAACAAAATAAGTTTAATAAACTCTCCATTTATTAACTCACTAGTTTCATATTTATATCGCTTATCATATTACGATTTTTTGAACCGAGAATTCCTGTCAATTAGTGAAGCAAAGTTTTTGTACGGTCTCAAATCACAATTGACAATAATGCATTGCGTCCGGTCATTATTATACCATCTACTGTGAGTTTCACTATAAACTGTCATCATTCCTCATTAATAGCATCAATGCTTTCCCATTAAATCAATACTGACAATTTAAAATGAAAATTACTATAGTATTTACAGTGAGATTCATTTAAAATTGTCAGATTTCTTAGATGAATACCGCAAATACTTCGCATTTAAACAATGGTGACAGTTCTAAATTGGATCGACTGCTATTGCTCTACTTTTTTCTTGATGGATCATTATCCTTGTCTCGTGAAACGAGTGACACAAAATGACAAACTAACGAGTTTGTAACTGCAAAATTGTTCAACCAATCACAGAGCTGCTCTTAAATTGAAGTTTTTGTACTGAGAAATCAGGGGAACACCAATTACACTGAGGGTCTAACTGTACTTCACTACTGGAGAGGATGAAGTATGAAGCTTTGTTTTGATTCAGAAAGTTTTCATTTGAAAATAAAGTTTTCATCTAGTCTACAAAATAAATAGAATACAATGCAGTTCAGTGAATTATTTGTGAGTTACATCTATCTATATATATATATATATATATATATATATATATATATGATGTAACTCACCAATAATTCAGCTTATAATTTATAATTTATAAATATAAAAAAAAATTATAATAAATTTAATTTATTAATTTATAATTTATAATAATAATTTCGCTTATATATATATATAATATATATATATATATATATATATATATATGAGCGAAATGGCACTCACTGACTGACTCGCTCACTCACTCGCAGAACTAAAATCTACCGGACCAAGAACGTTCAAATTTGGTAGGTGTGTTCAGTTGGCCCTTTAGAGGCGCACTAAGAAATCTTTTGGTAATATTTTAACTCTAAGGGTGGTTTTTAAGGTTTAAAGTTCGTCTTTTAGCATGTATACTCTTCTTATTCTCTTGATTATAATAGAAAAATTTCCATACCTATGGTAATATAGAACTATAATCTAGAGAGAGTACCTCTTCGAAACAGTGTTAACTGGTAACAATTAATAATTTTGTCGGGTTGGCATCAAGTTGAGTTGACTTTGTTAGGTTGGCACCAAGTTGAAGATTAAATGCATTTATCGCGGAAAAATTGATTGGGCTCTGCTACTTCAATCAGAGCTATTCCTGGTAATATTATATTACTAGCCGTCAGGCTCGCTTCGCTCGCCATATCCGTTTAGTCTGGGCCCCCGACTGGATCGTCCTAACATATTATGATAAAAATGCTCAATTGGAAAATGCAGGCGAGCGAAGCGAGCCTGCTGATCTCATATCCTGCTAGACGGATATGGCGAGCGAAGCGAGCCTGACGGCTAGTTATATAGATAATTAACTCTGAACTGTGATCTAGATCTACTCCTTTTTCGATATTTGGATGAATGTTTATTATACGAGACGTTTGAGAAAGCAAAAAGAACACATAAAAAATTGAAATTTTCCATAAATACATCTCCAAATCTGTAGTGCCAAATTCCCATTACATGGGGATGTTCCAAATCAATTCTTTCCTATTATTCATTTATTTATTTTATTCAATTATTTAGGATCATATTTTTGACTCCAAGTTCAAGAATCCTCCAAAATTATCTTCAAATCAAAAACAAAGAGTTGGACTTCAGGATATAGTTTGAAGCTTTGAACAGGTTAAAGCTTTGTTACAGTTTTCAATTTTAAATATAATAAAATAGACCACAGAATAAATAATAGAATGAAATACGTTTCAGTGAATTTAAGAGTACCTACTTTTTAGATATAACTTTGAATTGAAAACTATAGTGTGGTCCACGTAATAATGGCAGTATTTGATCAGCTTTGGTTTTGCTATCCTTGTTTATCATTCGACAAAGCCAGTGGTACTATCCTTTTCTAGGTCCACAACGATGCCAATTATGTTTTTGACAGTGTGGAAATATAATTAATTGATGCAGAGAATCGGCACCGCTATCCTTCTATCTTTATCCACTGCCATTATAACGTGGACCTCACTATTGTTCTCTTCGTTGAATATTATATTCAGCCATTTGATAGACGAAGAACACTCCCAAAATAATATATCTTCAATTTTTTTAGGGCCGTTTGCACAATCAAAGCTTAAACTCAATTTAATCAGTGGTGGCTTAAACTCATAATGGAACGCATTACAACAAACTAGAATTGATAGACATTTAATACAGTTTAAAATTATTTAGTTTAATAAATTTAAAATTAAAATTATTTAGTTTAAACTGTCATTGTGCAAACGGCTTAGTGTGATAAGTCGAATTCCCATTACTGGGGTTTGTTTCTTCATGAATAATTATTATGATTGATTGATTGATTGAGTACTTTATTTATGTAGATTACAATATACTGGCTTATACAATTATATACAATAGCTTACAATACAGCAAAATTATAGATGAATTTACATAATAAGACTAAGAAAATAATTATTGAACTGTATATGATATGAAAAAGTAATTTGTAATATAATAACTATAGATATTATATGGTTATGCATCCCATAAATGAGAGAAATAATCAAATAGAATGTCTCCTTACTCCAAATTCTAAGGTGTTAATATCTCTTGTAAATTTCAGGTAAGGTTACTAAAAACTATTAATCACTTAAGATTCAATAAATGTTGATACAAGAAACGTCATAGTTCTCCAATATTTTCAGCCTAGGAACCACGTACCAGTTCCTTAACCATCATGAGGTTGAGTGGTAGAGAGGCTTTAAAAGTCCTAACTCCGCCTAATAAATAATTTTTTCATTTCATTTCATCATGCTCTACAGAATTGAAAAGCAAGGGACCCTGGCACGTAAAATTGCTCCACAATACACGCTTTATTATGTGTTGCCACGAATTTTCTTAACAAAAAACACGAAAAACATAACTTCCAAAAAGACGAAATCAGTATGAAAGCAGAATTCGTCACACTGCCCTATTGTTGTACACAGCTATGGGAGATGAAATCCATAAAAAGAGATTATATCCAGACAGATTTCCTTTTTTCTAGTTTTTTCCAACTCTTTTATGACGTGCAGGTTGGATATCCATTATTGTGGAAGGAATGGGAAAATACTGGCTTTTCGTGGATATATTTCGTGGATTTGTCACGGTCGTACGCTAGATTTGGGGGACATGAGGTAATCATGGACGTATCATGGGAACTATATTATATGAATAGATTTTGAAAACGTTAGGAAACTGCTATGTAGTACCTAGTGTCGTTGACCTTGGGTAGATGGGTTTCCTCATGAGAAAATCGTTGAATTATTGGAGTTCCTTGTATTCATTGCGAGTATCGTATGTTGCAATATACTGTACAATCAAAGTTAGTAGACAGAAGGTGGTCACTCATCTATAGTATTTTAGTTGAAATGCATTGGAGTGGGGGAACTGCAGCCGTGACGTAGGCTGTAGTACAGAGTAGCAGAATATCGCATTCTGAAAATCTACGGTGACCTATAGTCAAATTATATAACACAAACATTTTCTGACATGCAAGCTTTCTGTTTCTGCTTTACAATAATTATCAAAACATTGAATAATACAAGCATTTTGTAATATAAAAGCAAAAAACCCCACTCCTAACTTCCCTTTCAAACCCTTAAGGTTTCTTTATCTTCTAGGTCATGTTTATATTTGAAGTTTGGCTATACATCAGCTTGTGAATTTCGGGATGAGATATTTTGATTCTCGTAGGTAGAACATGTGCTCGATACCAGCATGTGTTCAGTGCATCTATATGAATGAAATTCATGGATTTATCGGGATCGGTTTATTGTTTTATTGCAATGCATTGGTTTATCAAGGTTTTTTATGGGTTAATCTGAAATTAAAATAGTATAACGTTGTCTGCTAACGCTTTTCCAGCTTATTAACTTTTTCGTGTCACGTGTTTACATTCTTGAAAAACTTTCAAACTTCATTTTATTCATACAAGTTGAATGAACTTGAAATATTAAACAACATCATTAGAATCGGTGATTAATTCGCTATAAGTATGGAGAATTTTTAAGTTCTAGGTCAATCTTGAGGGGATTAAACGACGATGTATTTGAAGATACAGTGAATAAACTGTATGATCAGTGTGGTTACTCTATCACTTTTTTACTACACTTGACGTCACGCTGGCGTTCCCCCCACCACTTCAAACCTTACACCTGTGAGTGATCAACCTTCTGTCTACTAACGTTGCTGTACAATCACATAATATTAATTTAAAGATCAAACTATGATCTGAATAAAACAAACTGAGAATTTGACAAAATATCCGTGTTGCAAAAATTGTGGGAAATTTAAATATTTTCATGCAAGCCCTCATGACTTGTTTCATTCAATGCGACAAGAAGAGGAAGAAGGAGAAAAAAGAAAGGAAGTAGAAGAAGAAAAACACGGATAGAGAAAAGATTAGGGGAAAGATTTTATATCCAGTATAATGAGAAAATCTGAAGTGATGAGATCATACTTCATCTTAGGATTTCATGAGCATGTACGTATGTTGCTCTTGTTTGCATGAGAAACAAATCAAGTAGAGTCTCAATAATAATCAAGCCTTGCACTTCACATGATGTAACTACCCCCAATTGCAAATAAAAACAAACTGGAAACCCAGTAATAAGATTACAGTGATATTATTTGATAACTCCGCCCTCAGAAGTCCTAATGAATCCTCATTACATCCACAACAAATTGTAACCCAAGATTGCTCGGTTAGTTCAGTGTAGATTATTTGAGTTCTGTGATATGATGCATGGACGTGATATCAGGATTACGATGCATGTAGACGTAATTACTCACATGTAAGCTCAGAATTACACTCTGGTTTCATCATGTACATTCAGAACCATAGACAAGAAAAAAATCTGTGATTAGGAATACACTGTGGGTTTATCATGTTCAAGTAACAAGTACATATACGGATAATTCATTTCACAATTACGCTCTATGAGAGTACCTAGATGTGAATGTGTACTCTATATTTTTCTTGTTTGTTACGAGTTGAATTTGTTCAATTTGAGTAGATCCAAACACTGTGGAATTCCATCTTACAAGATTCATACCCGTCTGTGATAATGATAGATTCTATCACATTTTAGGATAGATACCTGAGAGTATTTGTAGCTCATACGTAGTGAAATGAGATTGTAGACCAATTTTCAATGCTAGAATAATTGAAGTTAATCAATATAGTCAATCGAATCAGACACTGAATTATAGTAATTCAATGATTGAACTGGATTAGAGTTGCTGTAAATGGGGTTGAAGTCTGAAAAAGTATTCTACTTTCTATTTTTCTAAGCTTGATAATTTCAAACTGAATTTACTATACTATAGTGAGGTCCACGTTAGAATGGAGTTGGAGATAGGAGAACAGTGTTGACGATTCTCTACGTTGCCACTGCCTTCTATAGATGATAGCTGATATCGGTATATCTGATGTAATAATTTAACTGTTCATTCTTGTTGAAAATCAGCAACTCATATTCGTCATGAGAATATATTTTGTGAATTATAATTCTACATTGTTGAAGAACAATCTGGCAACGTTGCGGAGCTAGAAAAGGATATCACTATCTGCTTTGTCGAATGATAGACAAGGATAGCAATATCAATGTTTATCAAATACTGCCAATATTAAGTTGACCTCAATAATGGTAATACTGTGCAATAAAAGATATAAGAACAATCTGGCAACGTTGCGGAGCTAGAGAAGGATAGCACTATCTGCTTTGTCGAATGATGGACAAGGATGGCAATATCCAATGTTCATCAAATACTGCCAATATTAAGTTGACCTCAATAATGGTAATACTGTGCAATAAAAGATATAAGGACAATCTGGCAACGTTGCGGAGCTAGAAAAGGATAGCACTATCTGCTTTGTCGAATGATAGACAAGGATAGCAATATCAATGTTTATCAAATACTGCCATTATTTGACCTCAATAATGGTAATACTGTGCAATAAAATATATAAGAACAAGCTGGCAACGTTGCGGAGCTAGAGAAGGATAGCACTATCTGCTTTGTCGAATGATAGACAAGGATAGCAATATCAATGTTTATCAAATACTGCCATTATTTGACCTCAATAATGGTAGGCCTATTACTGTGCAAAAGATATAAGAAAAGAGAGAGAGAGCAATCCAATCGAATGTACCGAAATACTGAACAAAGCACAAGAATAAAGAAAAAGGGTTTAAATTTTGAATACAGCAGCAAAATTGAGAAGCATATCACAAGAGGTTCGACTCCGTAAAAAATATAGCAGTAAATGACTGTCAATAATATTATCAAATACTTAAGTTATTAAATAGTCAACCAGTTGGCTTATTAGAATGTCTAATAATCCAGTCTAATAAACCAGTAAGCTTATTAGAATGTCTAGAATGTCTAATAAAGGCTAGAATTCCGAGTTCGACTGCATTAGGCCTACTCAAAATTGAATTCAAATATTGTTAGTGTGATCACTACACTGCGCATGAGCAGAGCCAATGTTTTGTAGTGTGCGATACAACTCAGAGTTCATTGACTGCTAAAAAAGTTCGCTGGAACTTGAACCCAACCTGTTGTTGTTATTGTATTTGTTAGGAGGGGGCGGGGTGTTTTGGAATTCGGCAGACCCCCACCTTCCCCCCCATAACCGTAGATAATTCAGGTATCTAAGTTTCGTCATCACTATATAGGAACAGGCTTGGTTTACTATTTCGAATGGTGAGCATGTATGCCTTGCTGGAAATGTTCAAGCAACTTTAAACTGAGCATTATCTCATATTCAGTGGGCTACAATATTATAATTGAAGCGCATAATTGTGAAACCCACATGGCCTTTGTAGACTTGGAGAAAGCATTTGATAATGTTGATAGAGAGCTACTCTGGAACATCATGATGACAAATGGATACCCAAACATTTAATCAGTAACATAAAAAAATTATATCACAATACTTCCATAAGAATAACATTGGAAAATGGGGAATTGTCCAGAGAAATACTGAAATAAAGGAGTAAAACAGGATGCCCAATTTCACCTGCCCTCTTCAATATTTATGTTGATGAGCT
>NW_024093647.1:0-11988 GCF_014356525.2 Nilaparvata lugens | reverse complement strand
CTTTAAACTGAGCATTATCTCATATTCAGTGGGCTACAATATTATAATTGAAGCGCAGAGAGCATAATTGTGAAACCCACATGGCCTTTGTAGACTTGGAGAAAGCATTTGATAATGTTGATAGAGAGCTACTCTGGAACAAATGGATACCCCAAACATTTAATCAGTAACATAAAAAAATTATATCACAATACTTCCATAAGAATAACATTGGAAAATGGGGAATTGTCCAGAGAAATACTGAAATAAAGGAGTAAAACAGGATGCCCAATTTCACCTGCCCTCTTCAATATTTATGTTGATGAGCTTATGCATGTGTGGCATAAAAATTTGCAATAAATTACCTACAGATTAATATTAGAGACAGAAAAGAAATTTAAGACGAGTTATTGAATTGGCTTGTGATAAATCCTTTTTATAGTGTTGAAGAGTTCTTGAGAGTGAAATAATTGTTGTTAGAGTTAAGAGGTTTCTATTTGTATTTATACATTGTTCTAAAGGCTCAAGTTGTGCTGTAAGGAATATGTTTTTGCATTCAATGAATATTATTAATGTATTTAAAAATCCAATTGACTTACAGTTTACTTAGGTACTGTATATTTTCAAGACTCAGTAATGTTTTGTATGTACAGGTGCTGTAAAATTTGATTTTATCTTTTGTCTCACTGTATTCAATATTGACTTTGCCTAGTGGTCTAGGAATTTAACGGCAATAAAATCATATTTATTTATTTATCTATGTCTTATTATATATATAAATTAAATATATAAATTATATATATATATATATATAAAGCGAAATGGCAATCACTGACTGACTGATGACTGACTCACTCGCCAGAATTAAAAATCTACCGGCCCAAAAACGTTCAAATTTGGTAGGTATGTTCAGTTGGCCCTTTAGAAGCGCACTAAGAACGGATTTGGAAAATTTTCCAAAGATACGCCCAAAATCTGCGTTTTTTCTTTTCTCAGATTTATCGAGATCAAATGAACAAAAATGTTCAAATTTAGTACAGAAGCAAGCTAGGGTGTAATATGTAATAATGTTTGTGGTAGAAGGAATTAAAATAACGCCAAGATACGCCCAAAATATGCGTTTTTCCAGCGTTTTTTTGCGCTTTTTAGCTTTGTAATGAGGTGACTTTAATATTCATCAAAGATACGCCCAAAATCAACGTTTTTCTCAACTTGAATTTCTGATTGAATGGAATCTTTTGGCCAATATTTCAACTCTAAGGGTGATTTTAAGGGTTTTAAAGTTCGTCTCTTTAGCATGTATATTCGTCTTATTCCAATCTCTAATTATAATTGAAATATGTCCATAGCATATGTTACCATAGAACTATAATCTAGAGAGAGTACCTCTTCGAAACAGTTGTTTGGTAATAAATTAAAAATTTTGTCAGGTTGGCATTAAGTTGAGTTGACTTTGTTAGGTGGCACCAAGTTGAAGATTGAAATGCATTTAGCGGGAAAATTGATTGGGCACTGTACTTCAATCAGAGCTATTCCTGGGAATATTATATTACTAGCCGTCAGGCTCGCTTCGCTCGCCATTTCCGTTATCCAGATGTGAGTCTGGACCCCGACTGGACCGTCCTAACATATGATAAAATGCTCAGATGAAAAATGCAAGGAATCTGCTGATTCATTCTTGACAAATCCAGTCGGGGGTCCAGGGGCGGAGCCCCTTGCTAGATTGATTGATTGAGTACTTTATTTATGTAGATTATAATATATACTGGCTTATACACTTATATACAATAGCTTACAATACAGCAAAATTATAGATGAATTTACATAATATAGACTAGAAAAATAATTATATGAACTGTACATGATATGAAAAAGCAATTTGTAATATAATAACTATAGATAATAATCATTGTTATGCATCTACATAAATTGGCGGAGCTTGGACATATCAATGTCCATTTTGGAAAGAATATTAAAATATCCTCCCACTAACTCTCTACTAAGAAGGAGAGGAGGAAGATAAGAAGAGAAGAAGAAGAAGAAGAAGAAGAAGAAGAAGAAGAAAGAAGAAGAAGAGAAGAAAGAAGAAGAAGAAGAGATGATGATGATGACGGAAGGAGAGGAGAGAGAGGGAGAGAGAGGAGAGAAGAATGACAGAAAGGGGGGATCAAACATGACGGATATGGCGAGCGAAGCGGATAGATGTCATAGATAATAAAAAAGATAAATAGATGGTCATAGATAAATATCATAGATGTGGTAGTTGTGACTCACTCAGGACAATCAGTATAGTCGAACATCCTAAAGACGACCTGAGGCATGGGATAATGTATTGGAGTGTGATGTGGAGGGGGAAGAATGGCGGAGATTATGTTGCAACGCCTCGCACAGGATCGAGTCGAACGTGAGATATGGGCGCGGGTATGTGTTTTCGGACCAATTGTCTGGCGCAGTTTGCGTAGTTGCGCCCACAAACAGTCCAGGTATGTGAACAAATGATAATAATACTAGTAGTTCTGTGAACAGTAGACCTCAGACGCGCAGTTATAACGACGTCCCAAACATAAGCACTTCCACCACTGGATACACTAAGAAGAAGAAATATGTATTGCCAAAATCATTAACAAACTTTACAAATGTAAAAAATATAAACATTTTCATATACAATACATTACAAAAACTTAAAAATGAAATATTTTCCATTTAAAAATCGATTATAATATTATCATTGGCGTTACCAGCAAAACTAGTAGTTTGAGCGATGGCAACGAGTAATCAGTCGGCTATAATTAGTGCTTGAGATTCAGTCGAAAATAGAAAAAAATAATAAAGAAAAAAGAAACATATGGAATGTATGAAAAACTAGAAAAAAATAAAATTTCAATCCGAAAAGAAGAAGTACTAAGAGTGAAATACTAAGAGAGCAGGAAAACTAGAATGATTCATAATAATTTAAAAACTCAAAAGAAAAAGAGATGATTCATGTAATAATTATCTACAATCACTGTATATATGTATCCATTTAGTAACATAATGTAATTCATTTGTAGCATATATGCAATTCGGTTTGTAAGCAAAGAGAGAATTAGAAAAACAATACATACAGTACACATGACACAAAAATAAAACTTAAACTCAGAGAGAGAAAATTAATCTGGGAGTATAGCCTACTAATATAAATTCAGAGGAACTGAGGAAGACAGTATATGTACATCAATTAAAATATTTTAGGTATGATATCTTCTGTCTTATCCAGCTTTCAATTTTTACTTTGTGAACAAATGATAATATACTAGAGTTCTGTGAACAGTAGAACTTGCGCAGTTGTAACGACGTCCCAAACCATAAGCACTCCACACTGATACACTAAACTATTGATTTGATCAGATCATGCTTACACAAGATTTAATATATATAACGCTTTCCAGAATTTAGCGCGAGGGAAAACCAGAAGACATCTGGGCGCCCAGACGAGCTTTGTTCTTTGCATCCTATTTAATAGTGCATGAAAATTGCACTTCAATGAGGCATGCACTTATAGTCTACACAGCTGTTAATTTTTTACCAAGTTACATGAGATATTGAATTGCATGCATCATGGCATGCAATTTATAGTCAACTCGACAGCTGATTTATGATGAATAATTCTATAGTATGATTTTACGGTGATATTGCCGTATTTGAAGGAGGCTCCTTTTTCCTTTTATATATCCTGAAATGAAAAATTTCCAAAAACCTTGTATATACGTCGACGCGCTTTAAAAAGGAACATACCTGTCAAATTTCATGAAAATCTATTACCGCGTTCGCCGTAAATGCGCAACATAGAACATTTAAACATTAAGAGAAATGCCAAACCGTCGACTTGAATCTTAGACCTCACTTCGCTCGGCAATTAAATTAATCTATATATAATAAAGAAAAAGAATTGACTTATACATGGGGGATAGGAAATTCACGCCAGATACACAACACCAGAATTTGATACAAAACTTCCAAACTTTAAATGAATTCTACAAACCTTGACACTCATATGTTATTATGATATCTTTTACAGTAGTGTAAGCACGATATGGAAGGCGGGGGAGAAGCCTCCACCAAATATGTAAGCAAAATGTGCCTTCACTGAATATGAGGGTGGGAAAATGAAAAACAAGAAAAGATCGTAAGGTTTTTGATATTTAAACTTATGTCTTCCTCAAGGTACTGTACTTTCTCCCATCCTTTCATACTCTATGTAAATGACTTTTAAATTTAAGACTTCTAAAACTCAACTGTGATATCCTTTGCAGATGATACTGCAGCTATTTTCACGGTAATTCATGGAATGAAGTTCATACCATAGCTGAATAAATATGCTTTTAATCAAGAAGTGGTTAGATAAGAATACCTTGAGTTTAAATATTGAAAAACGAATTACATAACTTTCTCTGCAAATAGAGTAGGACAGCCTAACGAGAATCAAGATTTGAGACTCCATTCTCAGGCAATTTAAACTTGGGTAATTGTGATTGTCCCACCATTAAAAAAGTCAAAATACTAAGTATTTGGGAATTATAATTGATGGAAAACCTTAAATGGGATGTCATATTAAACATATGTAGAAAAATTAGAATTTATCTTTTAAATTTTATCAAGTTAACAGATTTCTTAATAAGAACCACCGGAAATGATGTATCATGCTCTAGTCGAGTCAATCTGCAGTATGGCATAGTTGTTTAGGGAGGCTGTTTCAACTGTCATATGGCTGAATTATTTGTAGCACAAAAACTGATAATTAAAACTATATTAAGCAAACCCAGGCTCTATCCAACGGATATGGTTTTTAGTGATTTGAGGTCATGACTATAGTCAATTATACTAAAAACCGTAATTGAGTACCTAATAAAATATAGATCGATTTTCCTCTCACAATAAACTCTACTCTTAATTTATAATCTAAGGGCCACTGCTAACAAATATGTAACCTATAACACTGATAGTTGAATGTATAAGGGGCAATTAATTTACATAGGTACTGAAATAATAAACCTCATTCCAATCACTTTCTCATGGACAATAAGATCAGTGGAAAAATTAACTGGATATAAAAAACTGGACACACAGTAATTTCTTCTTCCATTAGATATATGACTCGAGATTTAGCTCCAGCATCGTTTTTCATCAGTTTTTTCTTTTTTCAGTGGACTCGCTTACCTTTATTTGAGTACCTATCCTCTGTTTTCTTCCTTCCCCCCATTCTCCCTTCCTTTTTTCCTCATTACTTCTCTTCTCTTCTTTGCTGCCTATTACATGGGAAACCATAGTGGGCAGGTACCTTCCTCTATTTTTTTTCTCTTCTCCAAAACACCCAAACACTAAGCCATTTTTTTTATATTTGTAACATTTATTGTATTTTATTTGTTTCGTGAATCTTTGTAATTTTGTTTTGTCTTGTTTTGTGTGTTTTTAATAAATTGAAATTGAATTGAAATGTATATATGTCCCATAGACCAGGTGACAGTAGACCATAGATAAATGCCTAGAAGGCAACTCACTCCTCTTGAGGGTGCGGAATGTCCTGTGCCACACTTGAGTGCGTTGACATGCTTCTTGGGTCTCTTGTTGAGGTAACCTCTATGTTCACCATCAACATCTCCAAGGCCTGCTCTTTCTCTCGTATAGCTCACGGCCTACCAGGGCAGACAGCACATTACAGCGTAGACATAACAGTCTTTCCGCACCGGAAATAAGATAGAATAGTGTTTAGAAAGAAATAAATAATTGACCGAAGCAAAGCTGAGGTCTTAAGCTGCGTACACATATTCGCGCTTCCAACCCGCACCGAGCACGCTCCTCCCTCGTACCGCCCTCGTACCACCATCGAACCACAGTCGCTCCGCCCACGCACCCATCATGAACGTTACGGAAGATGTTAGATCTTCTCGCATTCCCCGGTCGAACCACTGTTGCTCCCCGGTCGATCATCAATCGCTCTGATGGAGTGACGTTCGGTGCGGAGCAGAGCGAAAGTCTGTACGCACCTTTAGGTCGGTTACAGAGCTCGACCGACCGTCAGTGCGTATGTACCATCCTGACCAACATCACAAATGGACGCTTTACAGATTGTTTAATTACAGCTTATCATCTTTCGTAAACGAAAGATTAAAAGACGTAGATATCAAGTTCACCGATGGTCGCCCAAAGAGCATTTCAAAGGAAATTCAGTACCATTATAAAATACATCATTGCTTGGGGTGAAGATAGGCTACATTTTTCAACTACTTCAGAATGTCCATCAGAAATTTTTGATGAGTTATTTCGAGCTTGTATCACCATTGGGAATACTTGCAGTCACTTTGAGCTACGGATCAAATGTAAATAATTTAATAATACAGTATATGATTTTCATAAAAAATTTAGATATGATTGAAGAAATGTATAGAAAAACTTAAACACTAAAAAAAACGTAAAAAAAAAAATATGACACTATTAATTGAATTCATTCATTATGGTATTCAATTCAATATCAGCTGATTGTCGGGCAGAGGAGTCAGCAACATTGGTTATGTTGCGATCGGGCTACTGATCAGTACAGCTCTAAAAGCTTCTATTTGTTTCAATACCACGTCAGTCGACCGATGGAACGGATGCGCACGAGCTCGACCGATGGTATTCGTAGGCTTTATAAAACGCATGGTCCTGTCCGTGTGCTGCGTGCCGTCAGTCTGCTCTGTACGGATACATGGAATATCTATGGAAAAGACAAGCGCGACTGACGTACGCACTGACGGTCGGTCGAGCTCTGCAACCGGCCTTAGTTTCGACTAGGGATGGGTATCGATACCTCGATGTTTAAAAACATCGATGTTTCAACATCAAACATCGAGTTTTTCACTTATCGATGTTAGGAGAAAAAAACATCGATGTTCAACCATCGATGTTTTGTCTTTCGATACCCATCCCTAGTTTCGACTCGATCGGATTTGTCTGTTTGTTTGTACCGCAGTTACAGTCGCAGTTATTGTCCGATTTGGATAAAATTTGGTATACAAGTACTTTGAAACAATTAACGTGCATCTCACTATAGCAGCGTGAATAAACAAAGACTGTTTTACAAACTTACCATCTAGAAAAGTGCGCATTTATTTATTTATTATTACTTCATCTACCGACCACCTGTAAAAGGGGTATAAGGATACGCCAATTTGTCATTAATCAAACAGCAACATTGAGGTTTGTAATAGTATATTTCGCACCTAGGGCCGAAAATGAGACTTTTCCGGCTCGAAATCGGTTTTCAAGTCCGAGGCCGTAGGCCGAAAAAACATTTTTGCCCATGGTGAGAACGTTATTTCGCCACACAGAAAAATAGCAATATAAATATGAGGATAATTGTTATTAGGCACTTCCGGAAGCAAAACAGGAAGGTCATAGCTCTAGCAAATCTGAGTAATCTGAATATCAGGAAATTGTCCAAGACTTATATTTTTTTATTCTGATTTGTCTAAATAACCTAAAAGATTATGTTCAATTATGTAAGAGGTTGAGTTTATACTTTGTATTCTCCAAATGACAATAAGAGATATTATTATAAGTTTTGATTCTTGAATAATAAACACAAATAATGAAAAGTTTTTTGATCAGCTGTTTTAGCACACTTGAAATTTGGCCAATCTGAATGTCAACGTCAACAATGCTTGTTGTCGTGACTTTGGAAGTTTAGGTTAGAAGTTCTATCTACTCTGAAAATCGAATTTGAATAGTTATAATAATATATCTTATCTGTATTTTATTCATCAAAATAAAATGATAGTATCTTATTGCAGAATACTTATTCAATTCTAGAAGCATAAACTGATTCCGTTTCATAAATCATTTGTAAACACGTTCACATCAAATCAGAATCAGCTGACTCCAAGGTTATTTTACAGCCCTAGGGCCGTAAAACTTTTACCGGCCTGGTCAGAAACAATCATTTTCGGCCACCATATGACGCACGAAAACCAGCTCATTACATCCAAGTGGGGCGAAAAATCTTTATATTCCTCCACTGAGTAGCACATACGGATAGAAGCTCTTTTTTCAATAAAAATCTGAAATCTTTACCTGACTTTTCTTTTATGTGAGATGGCATGGCCGATATGAATAAAACCAGAGCAAATGCTCATGAGCAAGAGCATGGAGCATAAGGTTTTTGCTCATGAGCAAAAGGTAAAAGCAAAAGCATTTGCTCATTTTTATATGAATAAGCTTTACCTTATGCTCCCGAACTCTGGAGCAAATGCTCACGTATTTTAAAGATTTTTCATCAGCTGATTCGCTTTTGTAGCCTTAATTGTTTTTATAGCTCACGGAAGCGCTAAATATGCAAGTAGGGGGCACCGCTTGTGTTTGCGTCGTCTGCTCTGTATCCTATTTATGAATAGAGTTTAGGTTAGTTGAGTTTAGAATTTTGAAATAATAGCGTAATAAAATGTCATCTCTATAATAATCTTCAGCATATTCTTATAATACCAATAGCCTTCTTATATCAGGTAGCTCGCCGATCTAGCGGATGACTTATTAATATTAACTACGGACTTCCATGTTAGCGGCGGCTGGAAAGAGTACTCTTTCCGGCCTAGGCCGGAAAAGAAACCTGTTTCTTCGTCAGACGAGAGTCGTCTGCCAAACAAGGTCTTTCAGATCTACGTAGGGACTGGAAAACAGCTGCTTTCTGTGCAGTGTGGCGAAAAAATGTTTTTCCGGCCCTCAATCTTTTCTAGTCCTCGGCCTACGGCCTCAGACTTGAAAACCGATCTCGAGCCGGAAAAATCTCATTTTCTGCCTAGGTGCGAAATATACTATTCTTAGACAATGGTATATTGCCACTTCCATGTATTATATTATGGATTGTTTAATATTTGTAAAGCAAATCTCCAATCTTTTCAATTTGAGGGGAAGCATTAATCAGCACACTCGGTCAGGTAGTCAGATTGATGTGGGCCGTGCTAGGCCTGCCAAAACACAACAAATCTGGTGTGGTACACTCACACAACTTTCCTTGCTCATATTTGAAACTACGATCAGACTTCTGTATAATATGTTTATATATAATTGTTTTCAGAGTACTTTTTCCTTTGTGTAAACTGTGTAATTCGATGATTTTTTAGTCGTCATTTTTTTAAAGTCGTCGAAACAGCTGTTCTACAGATGAAAAACTCGACTTTGTGTTGTTTTTATGAACTGCGCTACCTACCTACCTCATGCACGAGAAGGAGGTTACTAAGTTTATTTCTCAAGGATGGGGTGGACCCCCATTAGTTCCCAGAAAGGAGACTCATGCCAGTTGATAGAGCTGATAAATAACTATTTAGGGTATGATTTTGAAAAAAATCGGTCAAGTTATTTTTGAGAAAATCGTGGAAAACATGGTTTTTTAGTAATTATCCGCCATTTTCTCAAGAATATTACGGAGCTCCTGCAATTTTCCCAGAAATGAGACTTGTGTCAGTTGATAGGGCTTATAAATGCTATCCATGGTATAAATTTGAAGAAAATCGTTAGAGCCGTTTCGAGAAAACCGTGAGAAACATGGTTTTTTAGTAATTATCCGCCATTTTTTCCGCCATCTTGAATTCAATTTTATTGAATTTCTTATTGTCAGATCCCCATGGTATAAGGACCTTGAGTTTAAAATTTCAAGTCAATCGGTTGATTAGGAATGGAGTTATCGTGTTCATAGACACACACACCACAACACACACCACACACACACACACACACACACACACACACAACACACACACACCCACACACACACCACACACACACACACCACAACACACCACACACACACCCACACACACACACACACACACACCACAACACACACACACACCCACACACACACACACACACACCACACACAAACACACCACACACACACACCACACACACAACACACAACACACACACACACACACCACACACACACCCACACACAACACACCACCACCACAACACACACACACACAACACACACACACACACACACACACACACACACAAACACCACACACACACACAACAACACACCACACACACACACACCACACACACACACACAAAACAAACACACACACACACACAAACACCACACACACACCACACAACACACACCACACACACACACACACACACACACACACCACACACACACACACACACACACACACACAACACAAACACACACACACACACACACCACCCAACCACACACACACACACCACACACACACACACACACCACCACACACACAACACACACACACACACACACACACACACACACACACACCACACAACACACACACACCACACAACACACACACACCACACACACACACACAACACACACACACACACACACCACACACACACACACCACACACACACACACACACACACACACACACAAACACAAACAAAAACACCACACACACCACACACACACACACACACACACAACACACACACACACACACACACACACACCACACACACACACACACACACCACACACACACACACACCACCACACACACACACCAACACCACACACACAACACACACACCAACACCCAAAAATCATGTTTTTGGACTCAGGGGACCTTGAAACGTATAGAAAACTTGAAATTAGGGTACCTTAATTTTTTTGGAAAGCAATACTTCCTTACCTATGGTAATAGGGCAAGGAAAGTAAAAATTTACTGCTATAGGAGTGAAAATTTCCAACAGGTTATCCTGAAAGTACGAAATTATGATCTTGATAGTTTTAAGAGAGCGATAAAGGATGTTGAAGATAAAGCATTGCTGGTCTATTTAATAAAGATGGCCAGCAACTGTTACCATAGCTGAATATTTAAGTAGCCTATTTCTATTTTATTTGTAATATTACAATTTATAACGTGTACTTGTATACAAAGTATCAATGTAATGTATCCTTATTAGGGATGGGTATCGATACATCGATGTTTAGAAACATCGATGTTTCATCATCAAACAACGATTTTTCTAACATCGATGTTTACTGTTCGATGTTTTTCACTTATCGATGGTTTTACCCTAGACATCGGTCATTCGATGTTTCCCCCAAAAAGGAATTTTTCAATCAGGATCTCTGTATTTTTATGTGAGATGTTGGATAATCTTGAGGATTTACATAGCTGTGCCCTTGTCATTGTCAAGTTAGATACCTATTTAGAATTGAATAAGAGGTCGGATTTTTCGTTTCTTAGGAAGAAAGAGTTTTTCTTATTACAGTGCTTTCCTCAACATACGTTTAATACCAATTATTAATCTAGCTCTGGAATAGAGGTCCTCGTATTGTATGGAGTGTAGATAGCCATAAAAAACACCTCATTCATTCTCATTTCCTAAATAAAACTATCAGGTATTGAATGAATACGATTATGAGTAACAATGATTGCAAATTAGCTTAGGATGAAATCCCAAGACAGAATCTTCAAGGATATCCCGAGAGGTTTATGACTCAACTATTATTGGATTTTCTTTTTTATATTCGATTAAATATCAATCTCCGTTGATAACGTAGAGTCTGATACCTACAACTACAAACAATTTATTAACTTACAGTTTCGTTGCTGCCAATCAATAATATTCCTTTATGTTAACTAATTTTTAAAAGCTCTGTCCCTTCCTTTTACATGTACATAAAAAAGGAAATTGATTTCACTATCTGAGTTACTCTAAGGATAATAGTCTTCCGTAAAATGTACGGCAACACGTCGATGTTTTAAAACATCGATGTTTACTGTTCGATGTTTTTTACTTATCGAGCTCAGGAGAAAAACATCGATGTTCAAAACATCGATTTTTGTCTTTCGATACCATCCCTAATCCTTATGAAGTGACTTTTGTCAATGGGCAATGTAAGTGTGACGTAAGCCGTTGCTACGACGCCATCTTAGTCTCTAAAAAAACCGTTGCTATGGAGTGAGAGCATGTTATTCAAATGGGACTAAA